>NC_086321.1:188715007-189015007 GCF_036172605.1 Pelobates fuscus | reverse complement strand
TAAGCAACTAAAGGAGCAAAATTACAGAAAGCCATTTTTAATTTTGCTGTTTCAGTTGCTTAGTAGATGAATCACTAATTAGCCATCTTTATGAGCCACCAACACTAAGAGTCCCCAACCCTAAATAATAAGTTTAGATTTGTTCTAAATTTTTTCATCTTCAGTTTGCATATTAATACGGTAACCAGGGGCGGACTGAGAACCCTCGGCCCCCGGGCAAAATAAATCAAGGGCCCCCTTCAAGGCCCCACCCATACTCCGCAGCAAGCGCCACCCATGTCCCGCCTCCATGCACCGCCTCCAGCCACACCCTACATAATCTTTAGACACAAGGAACAAAAGTGCAATAATCCCTTCGAGGCCCCAGTAGAGACTACAATTGAGGGCTAATGGGCCATGGAGGGGGGTCTTTCTAGCAGAGGCTATCTCAGTGTCCTTTAGAGAGAATCCCCTCCAGGCCCTATAAGAGACTACAATGGAGTCTAATAGGCTTGGAAGGGGGTCTTTCTAACAGAGGCCATCTCAGTGTCCCTGCTAGAAACAGTCGCCTCCAGGCCCCAGTAGAGACTACAATTGAGGGCTAATGGGCCATGGAGGGGGGGAGCATTCTAGCAGAGGCTATCTCAGTGTCCTTTAGAGAGTGTGTTAGAAAGAATTTCCTCCAGGTCCCATTAGAGACTACAATGGAGTCTAATGGGGCCTGGAGGGGGGTCTCTCCAACACTCTGGTTCCTATTCACAATATAGCAACACAACATAGCTTGCTGATACCTAGGCCAAGTTGGCTTCTCTTACCTTAATTACTGTTGCTGGGTGGCAGTCTGTGGGCTTGCTGGAAGGCTGTGGGCTTACTGGCTGCGGCTGGCAGGCTGTGGGCTTGCTGGCAGGCTGTGGGCTTGCTGGCTACTGCCGGCAGGCTGTGGGCTTGCTGGCTGCGGCTGGCAGGCTGTTGGCTTGCTGGCTGCGGCTGGCAGGCTGTTGGCTTGCTGGCTGCGGCTGGCAGGCTGTTGGCTTGCTGGCTGGCAGGCTGTGGCTTGCTGGCTGCGGTTGGCAGGCTGTGGGCTTGCTGGCTGTAAGCCTAACTGGTGGCCTGTGGGCTGGCTGGCTGGCTACTGGCCAGCCTGTGGGCTGGCTGGCGGCCTGTGGGCTGGCTGGCTTGCTGGCTACTGGGGCACTTGTAGATTATTTAAAGAAATAATCCATGCACAATAACCACTACTGCTCTGTGTAGTCGTTATGGTGCCAGGAGGGCCGGGCCCCCCTTTCAGAGTAAGTAGTCAAACCGTTTAAGAACAGTTTGACAACTTACCTGGGGTCTGCTGGGATATGAGGCTGTAGTAGGGTATAGGAGCAGTGGTGCAATGTGTAAGGGGTGCAGTGTGTGTGAAAGGTTCAGTGTGTGTAAGGGGGTGTATTGTCTGAATGTGTAGGGTGTGTGGGGCAATGTGTGTATGAGGGGGCTGTGTATGTGTTTGGCAATGTTAGTATGGGGGGCTGTGTGTGTATGGGTGGGCAGTGTATGTGTGTGTGTGTGAGGCAATGTGTGTAAATGTGTATGGTGTGTGTGGGTGTATGGGGGGCAGTGTGTGAATGTGTATGGTGTGTGGGGGCAGTGTGTTTATGGGGCTACAGCTCACTCTCACCACTGCGACCACCAGGAATCACTGGTGGTCACAGTGTTGAGAGTAAACTCTAGCCCGTAGCTCCAGGGCTAGAGTTTACTCTCGCAAGAGCCGTAACGTTGCCGTGGTAACCGCGGTAACGATCTGTGCTCGCGCAAGAAGGACCCAGAGGAGCTGAAGGCTGAGTTCCCGGGTCCTCTCTTCCTCCCTCCCCTGCCGGCTGCCCGCACGGTGCCTGCGGACAGGGGAGGGGGCAATTGCCCTCCTCTTACTCCCCCTCTTCTTACCCCCTTCTTACTCCCCCCCTCTTCTTACTCCCCCCTCACTCTCTTCTTACCCCCTTCTTACTCTCCCCCTCTTCTTACTCCCCCCTCCCCCTCTTCTTACTCCCCCTTCTTACTCTCCCCCTCTTCTTACTCCCCCCTCCCCCTATTCTTACTCCCCCCTCTTCTTACTCCCCTCCCCCTCTTCTTACTACCCTCCCCCCTCTTCTTACCCCCTCCCCCCTCTTCTTACCCCCCTACCCCCTCTTCTTACTCCCCCGTCCCTCTTCTTACCCCCCTCCCCCCTCTTCTTATCCCCCTCCCCCCTCTTCTAACCCCCTCTTCTTGCTCCCCCCACTTCTTACCCCCTCCCCCCTCTTCTTACTCCCCCCTCTTCTTACTCCCCCCTCCCCCTCTTCTTACTCCCCCGTTCCTCTTTTTACTCCCCCCTCCCCCTCTTCTTACCCCCTTCTTACTCCCCCCTCTCTTCTTACTCCCCCCTCCTCTGTTCTTACCCCCCTCTCTCTCTTCTTACTCCCCCTCCCTCTCTTCTTACCCCCCTCCCTCTCTCTTCTTACCCCCCCTCCCTCTCTCTTCTTCAGGGCCGGACTGGAAACTAAAAGCAGCCCTGGAAAAAAAATTCTATACCAGCCCAATAATGCGTCGCGCCAGCATAGTGTTCTGATATAGAGGGTGAAAAAATAACTTGAAATTGAAAACTTTATTCCAACGAAAGAACGCATATAGGACTTCAAAATAAACAAAAGAGTGCCTTTATTTTAAGTAGACGTACATTTGCATGTAATCAATGTTTCAGTACAACTACTTTGGCCTATTAAGGACATTTTAGTAATGATACTGAAATGCTGAATGTCTGCAATTGCACAACTAAACAAAAATGAAGTTAGCTTGTTTATTTTGAAGTTCTATGGGTGCGCTCTAAACTTTAAATATGTTATGGTGCATGAGTATGCAACTAGCAACAAGACTGGGCCAATACGTGCTCATTACATATATATATATATATATATATATATATATATATATATATATATATATATATATGTATATATATATATATATATATATATTAATGACATTTATGTGTGTATTATGCATATATAAATGTATATTACTATATGTGTAAATATTATAGGCATAATTATAGGTTACTAATGCACACATCTATATATATATATATGTGTGTGTATTACTGTCAGGATCACATCAATTTACGTCTATTACCTTTACCTCGTTTAGTGTATCTTGTCTCCAATTGTCTCCTTTTTTTCACTTACAGCGACCCTTGTGCATCTTTTACTTCATCCCAGTCCCTGTGTGTTTCTTTTTACCCTTCTCCAGCCTCTGTATTTCTCTTTCCCTAGCCCCTTTTGCGTTGTTCTTAGCCCCAGCCAACAAACCTTCTGTGTCTCTTTCTCCCCTCTCCTCCCTGTCTCTCTTCCCCCTCTCCTCCCTGAGTCTCTCTTCCCCATCTCCTCCCTGTGTCTCTCTCTTACCCCTCTGTCTCTTTGTACCCCCATCCCCTGTGTCTCTCTATTACCCCTCTGTCTCTTTGTCCCCCTTCCCTGGCGTCTCTCTATTACCCCACCTGTCTCTGTGTCCCCCCTTCTCCTGTGTCTCTCTATTACCCATCTCTTTGTCCCCCCAACCCCTATGTCTCTCTATTACCCATCTGTCTCTTTGTCCCCCCCTTCCCTGCTGTCTCTCTATTACCCCTCTCTTTATCCCCCCATCCCGTGTCTCTCTATTACCCCTCTGTCTCTTTGCCCCCCCCCTTCCCTGGTGTCTCTCTGTTACCCCTCTCTTTGTCCCCCCCCCCCCCATTCCCTGTCTCTCTATTACCCCTCTGTCTCTTTGCCCCCCTTCCCTGGTGTCTCTTTATAACCCCATCTCTTTGCCCCCCATCCCCTGTCTCTCTATTACCCCTCTGTCTCTTTGTCCCCCCCCCTTCCCTGGTGTCTCTCTATTACCCCTCTTTTTGTCCCCCCATCCCCTGTCTCTCTATTACCCCTCTGTCTCTTTGTTCCCCCCTTCCCTGGTGTCTCTCTATTACCCCTCTCTTTGCCCCCCATCCCCTGTATCTCTATTACCCCTCTGTCTCTTTGCCCCCCTTCCCTGGTGTCTCTTTATTACCCCCTTCCCCTGTGTTTCTATTACCCCTCTATTTATCCCCCCTTCTCCTCTATTTGCCCCCCTTCCCCTCTATTTGTCCCCCCCTTCCCCTCTTTTTGTCCCCTTCCCCTCTTTTTGTCCCCTTCCCCTTCCCCTACTTTTCTCTGTACCTGGCGTCTCTCTATTACCCCACCTGTCTCTGTGTCCCCCCTTCTCCTGTGTCTCTCTATTACCCATCTCTTTGTCCCCCCAACCCCTATGTCTCTCTATTACCCCTCTGTCTCTTTGTCCCCCCCCTTCCCTGGTGTCTCTCTATTACCCCTCTCTTTATCCCCCCATCCCGTGTCTCTCTATTACCCCTCTGTCTCTTTGTCCCCCCCCCCCATCCCTGGTGTCTCTCTGTTACCCCTCTCTTTGTCCCCCCCCATTCCCTGTCTCTCTATTACCCCTCTGTCTCTTTGCCCCCCCTTCCCTGGTGTCTCTTTATAACCCCATCTCTTTGCCCCCCATCCCCTGTCTCTCTATTACCCCTCTGTCTCTTTGTCCCCCCTTCCCTGGTGTCTCTCTATTACCCCTCTTTTTGTCCCCCCATCCCCTGTCTCTCTATTACCCCTCTGTCTCTTTGTTCCCCCCTTCCCTGGTGTCTCTCTATTACCCCTCTCTTTGCCCCCCATCCCCTGTCTCTCTATTACCCCTCTGTCTCTTTGCCCCCCCCTTTCCTGGTGTCTCTTTATTACCCCATCTCTTTGTCCCCACATCCCCTGTCTCTCTATTACCCTTCTGTCTCTTTGCCCCCCCCCTTCCCTGGTGTCTCTCTATTACCCCTCTCTTTGTCCCCCCCATCCCCTGTCTCTCTATTACCCCTCAGTCTCTGTGTCCCCCTTCCCCTGTGTTTCTATTACCCCTCTATTTATCCCCCCTTCCCCTCTATTTACCCCCCTTTCCCCTCTATTTGTCCCCCCTTCCCCTCTTTTTGTCCCCTTCCCCTTCCCCTCTTTTTGTCCCCTTCCCCTTACCCTACTTTTCTCTGTACCTGCTGCTACAGGAGGACTGAGGGAGGGGGCGGAGCTAACTCCCATGCTCCCTCGCGGTTCCCATAATTCCCAGCACAGCCACATCATAGAGTAATCCCTACTCTATGATGTGTAGATGCTGGGAATCATGGGAACCGCGAGGGAGCTTGGTAGTTAGCTCCGCCCCCTCCCTCAGTCCTCCTGTGCTGACAGCTATGCTGCTGTCAGTATCAGTGAGTGTGCCGCCGGATCGCTTAGGCGGCCGCCCGGCACACTCACTGATACTGACAGCAGTACAGCACAGGAGATGGGGCCGCCGGCCGCAAGGTGAGTAATCACCTCATAGTGTGCCGCCGGACCGGCCACCCGGCGGCACCCACATGCGGCCGGTGGCCACGATATTATTAAAATATAGGGAGCAGGGCTCCCTCTCCATCTCCAGCCCCCCAGGTGCCGCGGCCCACCGGGAAATTTCCCGGTATCCCGGTGGGCCAGTCCGGCCCTGCTCTTCTTACCCCCCCTCCCTCTCTCTTCTTACCCCCCCTCCCTCTCTCTTCTTACCCCCCTCTCTCTTCTTACCCCCCTCCCTCTCTCTTACCCCCACTCTCTCTCTTCTTACCCCCCTCCCTCTCTCTTCTTACCCCCCTCCCTCTCTCTTCTTACCCCCCCTCCCTCTCTCTTCTTACCCCCCTCTCTCTTCTTACCCCCTCCCTTTCTCTTCTTACCCCCTCTCTTCTTACCCCCTCTCTCTTCTTACCCCCTCTCTCTTCTTACCCCCTCTCTCTTCTTACCCCCCTTCCCTTTCTCTTCTTACCCCCCCTTTCTCTTCTTACCCCCCTCCCTTTCTCTTCTTACCCCCTCCCTTTCTCTTCTTACCCCCCTCCCTTTCTCTTCTTACCCCCCTCTTTCTTCTTACCCCCCTCTTTCTTCTTACCCCCCTCTCTGTTCTTACCCCCCTCCCCCTCTTTGTTCTTACCCCCCTCCCCTCCCTCTTTGTTCTTACCCCCTCCCTCTTTGTTCTTACCCCCTCCCTCTTTGTTCTTACCCCCCTCCCTCTTTGTTCTTACCCCCCCCTCTTTGTTCTTACCCCCCTCCCTCTTTGTTCTTACCCCCTCCCTCTTTGTTCTTACCCCCCTCCCTCTTTGTTCTTACCCCCCTCCCTCTTTGTTCTTACCCTTTCCCCCCCTCCCTCCCTCTTTGTTCTTACCCCCTCCCCCCTCCCTCCCTCTTTGTTCTTACCCCCTCCCCCCTCTTTGTTCTTACCCCCTCCCCCCTCCCTCATTGTTCTTACCCCCTCCCCCCCTCCCTCTTTGTTCTTACCCCTCCCTCCCTCTTTGTTCTTACCCCCTCCCCCTCCCTCCCTCTTTGTTCTTACCCCCTCCCCCCTCTTTGTTCTTACCCCCTCCCCCCTCCCTCATTGTTCTTACCCCCTCCCCCCCTCTTTGTTCTTACCCCCTACCCCCTCCCTCTTTGTTCTTACCCCCTCCCTCTTTGTTCTTACCCCTTCCCCCCCTCCCTCCCTCTTTGTTCTTACCCCCTCCCCCCTCCCCCCCTCTTTGTTCTTACCCCCTCCCCTGTAGCGTGGCCGAGCTGCTGTCGGGTCCGCGGTGCCCGGCCGGAGTGATAGGAAGGTGCACCCTGAGTGTGCACCTTCCTGTCAGTCCGGCCGGGTACAGGAAACAGAAACTCCGCGCGGAACAGGAGTTTCTGTTTCCTGTACCCGGCCGGACTGACAGGAAGGTGCACACTCAGGGTGCACCTTCCTATCACCCGGCCGGGCACCACGGACCGGAGAGCAGCTCAGCCACGCTACAGGGGAGGGGAGGTGAGAAGCTGCAGCCGCCTGAGGCTCTTAAGAGAGCGCTCAGGCGGCTGCAGCATTTAAAGGGGCGGGCGGGCCCCCTGATGGCGGGCCCCCCTCTGCCCCTGACGGTAACCTCACACTAGGATCAATGACAATTGGTAAGCTAGTCTTACACTAGCATCAATTAAAAAAGCTTGCTGCCAATCTTCTATATCCCTACTCACAGCGCTAAATCGTGTCTTACACTTGAATCTATGAAACAGGCTTAGCAAAAGAATAAAAATGTCTTAAAACAAAACTCCTGAAAATTAGGAAGTCCTTTCCTCTAAACAGTTAACAAATAAATAAATAACATTTAACAACTGTATATTGGTAAGCTAGTCTCACACTAGGATCAATGACTCAATGCCTACCAATCTCCTATCTCTACTTTTAAAGTGTTCCTGGCAGTAGCTATCTAGCTAGACCAGTGATGGCTAACCTTGACATCATAAATTGTTTCTGGACTACATTTCCCATGATGCTCGGCTAGCTTTTAGTCTAAAAGCTAGCTGAGCATCAATGGAAATGTAGTCCACAAACAATTTATGGTGTCAAGGTAAGCCATCACTGAGCTAGACACTTGATAAACATAACTTAAACTTAGTTTTACATTACAATCAATGACCCAGGCTATATCCCACTTAAACAATGACACAGCAATGGTCTGGCTCCCTCAGTAGATGAAGTTATGAAGGGTTCACTAAAGTGAGAAATCAATTTTGAGAATTTCTCCTAGTCAGATATGCTTTCAGTTTGGCTACTCAGACCTACATGTAAATTTTTTAATCCACTTTGAATTTACACTTTAGTGGATAACCCGGAAAGTGTCTAATAAAATCCTGCTTGGAAATACAAAATATGTTATTGCTCCTCCATATTCCCCCTTTCTTTGTCACTTCACTTGATCTGTGAGTAAAATCAGCATTTAGTGTATGTTCCATAACTACCAATCATCTTTTCCCGATACACATGATTTGGTAGACGTCTTGTCCATCATGGCAAATTTAGTTGATTAACCTACCCTTAAAAAAAACAGCCTCTTCTCCATTCCATCTCCCTTTTTCCTGGTGCCATGAGCAGCACTATGAAGCCAGAATCAAACTGAGCATGTATGGGTTTGCTCAAGTCGGTATACCCAAGATACTGCCATGTGATGGCTCATAAATTATAATGTCTTCCAGTCTCTAAATCTACCCAAATTTGGGCAAATTGCAGTTCGGTCTGAAACAAACCTCTAAATCTAATGATAACATAAAGGGTCACTCAACACCTATAAAGCATTTCAGAAACTTTTATAAATAAATAATGAAACACCCTTCAAGCTGTCGATCAAACAGCCAGGGAGGTTTCTTCCTGCTTTAGTTAGCTTACTTGAGCTAAAGGAAGTGACAGGCATGCTCTACTTCACTGTGCCTGCCTCCCTCAGCATACCTCCTTCTCAGACCTCAGTTAAGGCCAGTTTTCTTCTGAAAAGAAGCTGCGCGTGCACAGGTCCAGAAGCTTCCTATTTCTCTGTGAATTCTGGGGAGAAAGTGGAGGTCTTGCAAAATTTTTAATTCTTAAAAATTGCAGCTTTTTCAACTATTTCAATATCTACCCCCAAATGACTATGTGCATGAAAAATACATGCATGTATTCATTGGGGGTATATCAACTAAATAGTGATTTTTTTCTCTCCAATATTTTAACTGTGGAGTGGTCCTTTAACATTTTTTTAAAAATAATTACTGACAGGGTTATTCACTAAAGTTAGAATTGTCAGGAATCCAAAGTGCATTTAACATTGAAGATCAATAGAGCCAAACTGGAGACATTCTCCAGATAATTCTCAGCTATGTTTCCAGCTTGGGCACTTCAGTCTTAAATTTGATTTCACTATAGTAAATAGCTCTGTACATGTTATTATTATTATTATTATTATTTTTTTTGTACAGGCGAGACCTTTGACTACGATTTGATTCATCTTGAATAATGCAAAAGGATAATCCAAAAGTTAAAATGACATTGTTTATTGTTAAATGTTTATGAAGACCGTGTTAAATTGTCAAAATTCGATCATTTATTACGCAATGTATCCATTTATCAGAAGCAGAAATTAATTCTGATCGAGACTGACAAGGCTTTCAAGAAGTCATGTAGTTACTATTATGTAAGAAATGTCTTCCGTGTCATAGCATCTCTGATACAACCTTTAACCTTCTGGTTTTTTAAAGTATAAACAAATGGATTCAATAAGGGACCAAGAACAGTACTTACCAGATTCACCACTTTGTCAGTTTCTATTGAATATGTCTTAGGTGGTCTGATTTCAATAAATATGGCACTTCCAAATACTATAAACACCATGGTGAGGTGAGACAAACATGTAGAAAAAGTCTTCTGTCTTCCTGTGTCTGATGGAATCCTTATAACGGTTGACACAATTAGAATATATGATATTATTGTAACCAACAAAGGGCCAATTAGAATAAAAACTGATGATATAACTGCAGAAAGCTTGAGTAATCTTGTATCTGCGCAGATTAATTTCATCAATGCAGCACTTTCACAAAAGAAATGATCCAATATATGGCCACAATATGGCAGTGTTGGAATAATCAAGGTAGGATACAGGAGACAGGAGAATGAGGTAAACAAACAACCAGCCACTAACTTTATACAGGTGCTTTTTCTGATTATGGAGCTATATCTCAATGGGTAGCAGATGGCAACATAACGATCAAAGGACATGACACTCAAGAGGAGGAAGTCAGAAGAGGAAATTAAAAAGTAAAAATAGGATTGTGTGAAACATGCATTCCTAGAAATAATTGATTTATGTACAATAAGTGTGACTAAAAGATTAGGTATCACAGTGGAAATTGCACAAATTTCCATGAAAGACAGACAAACCAAGAAAAAGTACATTTGCAAGTGAAGGTGGTAATCAGTGCATATTATAATAATTATTAATAAATTTCCAGCAAGAGTAACAAAGTAACTTAATAACAATATTGCAAACATAAAAGCAAGTTTTGCAGAGCTTCCCTGGAAAGCTTTTATGACAAACTCTGTTATGTAGGTTTCATTTGTAATTTCCATTTCTGGTTAATAACATACATAGAAAAAAGATGTCACTGATAATCTGAGATTGCAGCCATAAATCATATTTCAGGTTAAACTGCCCCCTGGTCATAAGAAGCAATTATTAAATATCATACTTCTGAGTCAAATACTACATATCATAGGCTTATTAAAAAAGCAAAAAAAAAACAGACTTCACTAACACAGACCAAACTTGTAGCTAAAAGGTTAAATAAGTAAGGAGCATGTAGCAACAACATATATATTAATGTGACATGAGTCTTCACGAAACCTGTCTCTCTCCATCAGATGGGTTATATTATTTAATGTGATAGAATATCACTGAAGAAAGACTTAAGTTAGTAGGAGGATAATAAAATATGTTTTCAGTGTGAGCTTGCTATTTAGAAACATAGAAACATAGAATGTGATGGCAGAAAATAACCATTTGGCCCATCTAGTCTGCCCAATTTTCTAAATACTTTTAATTAGTCCCTGGCCTTATCTTAAGTCTAGGATAGCTTCATGATTAAACTTCCTCACTGTGTTAACCTCTACCACTTCAGCTGGAAGGCTATTCCATGTATTCACAACCCTCTCAGTAAAGTAATACTTCCTGGTATTTTTAAACCTTTGCCCCTCTAATTTAAGACTGTCCTCTTGTTGTGGTAGTTTTTCTTCTTTTAAATTTAGTCTCCTCCTTCCCGTCCCCCCCTTCCCCACTTCTTCCCCCCTCCTTCCCCCTTCCCACACACCCTGTCACACACACACACAGGCAGACAGCCATACACATGCACACACACAAACACACACATGCAGGCAGTCACACACAGACAGCCACACACAAACACACACACACACACACACAGACATAGAATGTGACGGCAGATAAGAACCATTTGGCCCATCTAGTCTGCCCAGTCAGTCACACATAGGCAGTCACACACACACACAGGCAGACAGCCACACACACACAAACACACACAGGCAGGCAGCCACACACACAGGCAGTCACACACAGACAGCCACACACAAACACACAGGCAGACAGCCAAACACACAGAGGCAGACAGCCACACACACACACACACACACACACACAGGCAGACAGTCACACACACACACACACACAGGCAGACAGTCACACACACACACAGTCAAACACACAGACAGTGACACACACACACAGGCAGACAGTCACATACACACACATAGGCAGGCAGACAGTCACACACACACAGGCAGACAGTCACACACACACAGGCAGACAGTCACACACACACACAGGCAGACAGTCACACACACACACATAGGTAGGCAGACAGTCACACACAAACACACACAGGCAGACAGTCACACACACAGGCAGACAGTCACACACACACAGGCAGACAGTCACACACACACACAGGCAGACAGTCACACACACACACATAGGCAGGCAGACAGTCACACACAAACACACACAGGCAGACAGTCACACACACACAGGCAGACAGTCACACACACACACAGGCAGACAGTCACACACACACACATAGGCAGGCAGACAGTCACACACAAACACACACAGGCAGATAGTCACACACACACAGGCAGACAGTCACACACACACACAGTCAAACACACAGACAGTGACACACACACTGGCAGACAGCCACACACAGGCAGTCACACACACAGGCAGACAGTCACACACACAGGCAGACAGTCACACAGACACAGTCACACACACACACACACAGACAGTCACACACACAGGCAGACAGTCACACACACAGACAGTCACACACACAGGCAGACAGTCAAACACACACACAAGCAGACAGTCACATAGTTGCCTCTGTTCCTTGTGGAGGCAGACAGGCCGTGCAGCTCCTGGATTCTGGTTGTTGGGGGAAGCAGGGACTCCTTCCTGCTTCCCCTGCAGCAGTTAGACAGCATTTTAGCACCGTCCCCGCCGCAGGTAAGCCCTGCCCTCACTGCACGGTAAGCCCTGCCCCCGACGCAAATGTACTTATTTTTTATCCCGGCTGGCCATGTGTGAGCTGTGAGGCCGCAGGGCGCCCCCTGCTCCATGGCGCCCTGTGCGGCCGCACAGCTCGCACACCCCTAAGGCCGGCCCTGACTATGCTGATTCCCTTTATGTATTTAAATGTTTCTATCATATCCCCCCGTCTTGTCTTTCCTCCAAGCTATACATGTTAAGATCCTTTAACCTTTCCTGGTAAGTTTTATCCTGCAATCCATGAACCAGTTTATTAGCCTTTCTCTGAAATCTCTCTAAAGTATCAATATCCTTCTGAAGATACGGTCTCCAGTACTGCGTAAAATACTCCAAGTGAGGTCTCACCATTTAAAGGGGAACTCTCATTTCCCTGAAATTAGACAAACAAAGAAACATTGAAAATCTCCTATGGGATGTGTTAACTTTCACGTATTGTCTTTGAAATGTATACTAAAGCTTAGCAAATGACAGCACAATCTAGGTCAGTCAAAGCAAAGACAGAATGCATTTTAGTTTTATTATAAATATAAACTGTTACTACTATCGTATGTATCTGCAGAACATTAAAAATAGATTTCACATTAAGAATGTATGGACACAATAACTGAAACAAGAAAGATATTCCACGGAGATCTGTTTATACACTTTCTTCTTTCATACTTCTAAAATGTACTTCTATCATAGCTAGCTTCCTGTTCTGCCGAACTGACATTTATTCTAACTAATGGTGTTGTATTGCATTTTCATATTCATTTATATTAGTTTATTCACCTATTCTACACAGCTTTCTTTATTTCACTAAAATGTGTTTAAATGATCGATTTGTACAAAAGCCTGATACTTGTTCTGAATGGTCATGCTTTAGCCTAGGATTTGTTACTTTCCAGATGAAAATTCTCTTCTAATCAACAACCTTTCAGTGCAATGTCAATCTCGTTAATGTGACACTGAGAAGAAGAAACACAAATAAAGACAGAATTTAAATCAAAGTTTCTTTATCTCATGTATAAGCCATCTGGTAATAAAACAAATTACCAATATATTAGTCTACAAATGTGTCATGGATAGGCATGAAAGATTACATAGTTGAAATCACTTTTATGTGTGTAACAACAAGTTGCATATATGTGAACGGCTGCTGTCTATGTGTTGTCCTTAAAAAAATGTTTGTTGCTGTATGAATTACTCATGACAACACTGTATATTCTTGCAAAAAAAACAAAACAAAAACATTTAAACTGTATGAGCACTATGAACTAGGTCCTAGATATCTATGTCTATCTCTAATCATTTTTCATTTTTAATGATCAGTAAGTGGACTCACCTTAAGGCTTTGCATTAGTTCTTAGATTTAAGTCAATTATTTATAATAATCTAACCAATAATTGTATTTGTTTATTGAACAACTGGGAACAGATTCACAGAATGAGATCTCATCAGAATATATTTCCCACTGGATGTATGCTCACTGTGCAATAATAATTCTAAACCATCTATGCATGTAAACAAATTCTATTGAGTTTACAAGGTATTAGGATAATAGCTACTCATTCTAATTTAGATATTTTATTATCCATATAAAACATGCATGAAAGAAAAGCATCAAGTTTACATGTGGGTCAATGTACAATCAAAAGCAGTCAATGGCCCTCATCAATAAAACAAATATAAACCTTTAAAATATTTAATTGTTAAACAGATTGATTTTTTTTTTGCAATCTTTACGTTTTCACATAAGGTAGGTGAGTCAGGAATATTAAGGATAATGCACAAACATATTGACTGTGGTCATAGCAAATACAAGCATATGCAAGGGACTGATCTTAATTAAATAATCAAGATGTTAAATAGGTTTGACATAAGATTTTTCATGATATCTTCATTATTAGTTTCACTGTTTTAAAACATCATATTTGAGCGGGGCCTCGCCTGACTTCCACTGAAGATGGCTGTGTCCCGTTAGAGCTCTGCTTCACCTAGCACAATATTAGCTACCATTACCAGCATTTCCAGGCAAAGCACACCCCAAAACCACCACGAACTGTTCCCGAGAGTGCACTGATACTTACCATGGGTGTAGGCCGGAAATCTAGACACGGCTTTGCAGTGTCGCCCATATTCCATGTCAGAATGGAGAAAGACCTCAGTGATGCAAGCCACTCTCAAGACCTCACCCCAATCACGAAGAAGGATCTCAGGTTACTCCTTCAAGAAATAAAATGAAATATAGCCACAGAGTTTGCAAAACATCTTGTTCCCATCAGGGAGGGCATAGAAGACCTATCCAAGCGTACTGTAGAAGTGAAAGAGAGGGTGGAGAGTATCTCTGCTACAACTACGGCTTATGACAGGGCCCTGCAAGAGCTTAGAGAACAGGTGCACTAACTGAACGATGCAATAGGTCCGGAAGAAATAATATCAGGATCTGAGGGCTCCCTGAAGCACAAAGGGGAACCTGCCGTGGCCTAGTGCGTGAAGAGCTCCTGTCAGAACTGCTAATCGATTGTGCACACAGGGCACGTCGTGCCCCTTCAGCTTGTAATGCACAGTCAAGAGACATGATAGTGCGCCTCTACTATTTTTATGTTTAAGAAGCCTTCATGAAAGCTGCGCAAGATACCCTGAGATTTAGTAGTTTATGTTTAATTATGATGTTGTGTATTTTCTTTTTTCTTTTTGCTGAACCTGTGTCTAAGCCCATTGAGATGCATACAATAAGGCCTGGCCTGGGGACAGCTGACGACCATTGTAATTTTTTATAACTGCATGCAAAGGAATATGTAGCCTGCAGGCGACTCTGATTATTGAGGATATAACACTCACTTACCTCTCCTACTCATCTTTGGGAGCAGTTAGGCAATGAACCTCATCTTCTACTGCCCTTATTTGTAAGCCCAGTAGCTCCCTTTCCTACTCATCATTTCTCCTTCTCTCATATTTTTTTCCACTCTGTGCCTGCCTTTTCTCAGGAAATGTAGGCACTAATAAATATGCTTTTTGCTCCTTATAAACACCAACAATCCCAGACCAGTGGTTTTGGCAACAGCTCTCTGTCCATTTGTCCACACTGGTAAATATGCTTCTTATAGGGAGTCTTCCCCTGTCTTGGGCCATAGGTCACAAGTTTAGGGTCCAACGAAGACATCTAAAAATGACACTTAAATTCTCAGTTTCTCACATCGCACAACTTAATAGATATTTGGAGAGCACAGCACCCCTCAACAAGTTACTTCACTTTCTGTTCATACCCACATAATTCTTACTCCCCCATTGACCACTTCTTGATATCACCTAACCTACTTCAGCAGGCTTCCAAAACCAATAACCAATATCAGAGATATCTCATGATTGGACCATACGGACATATCACTGACACTATCTATCCCTGACATGAGATGTCCCTGGACCTGGAGACTCAACCTTCTCCTCTTACACAACAAACTGATAGTTACCGAAAAAAACAAAGACATTAAGGAATATTTCGACATGAGTTCCACATCAGTGTCTTCCCCGCTTCCATTATGGGCTGCACATAAAACTGTGATCCGGGGAAAATTGATTAGCTTAACCTTGGATAGAAAAAGAAAAAGCTGATACTCAAGTGAACTCAGCGAGGGACATACTTAAACACCCTCTTTGCGTCTATGCCCATCATCCAACAAGCCAGTATGGCCCCACTTACAACATTTGAACATGACTGCGTGAGGTTTCCAAGTATAAAGGGACAAATCTCGGACCTATATAACATGCTAGCAACACACTCTACACAACTCTCATGATCATACATTGCAACCAGGAAGACGGACTTAGGTACCCCTGATGAAACAATGGACTTGTCAAAAATATGGGAGGCTACAGCATCTCTCACCATCTGTGTGATGCATAGGGAACAGGCAAATAAAATTATATTCAGATGGTATCTCACATCCCAACACCTGGTCACTATGCACCAATCGCCATGTAACCTGTACTGTAAACACTGCTGTGAGATTGGTACTTTTTATCACTGTTGAAGGACATATCCCAAATTGAAACCTGTAGCGGAGCGCTAATTTAACATAGACCTTTTTTTTCCCTTCCCATCCTCCCCTTTAACCCTTGTGGGTCCTGGCACTTTACTCCGTTCACTGTTTCCCTATTCTCTTGTTCCTTTTTGTCTTATAATTACAAATATTCTCTGCTTCCCTACATCTCTTCTTTCTCTTCCTTTATATCCATTATCCTTCTCTACTTTTCTCTTACAAACTGACAATTTACTCATGAGCTCCCAGGCTTGATACACGAACCATACAGACTTAAAACTTGGCACTGATTCTTATGTCCAACTGACACCAGCAGTAAAAAAAAAACACTCAAGACTAAACTTGATGCTGGAAGACCATCACCTAAATAAAAGAAAAAAGGAAAGAAAAGAAAAGAAAAGAGAAGGTGGCGTGTCCTGGATGCCGAAGCGAGCGGTCGCATGCCTTAGCTGCTCCTCACTGTGCAGCCTAAAACTGAGCCATTTGACCACACAGAGACCCAATACAAAACTTCTGGACAACATGTCCCAACCGAAAGCTAAGAGGCACATGGAGAAGCAAGAAAAATTTCACTTCTTCGCCCCGCGGGCACAAAACTGCCACAACACGCAAGGCAGACCAAGATGGCGTCAACGAGGATATGAACGGATCCCAGGGGTCACCAAACCCAGACTCCCCACTCACACAAGCGGTAATGCAAACCATGCTCAATGACATGTCCGCGAAAATGCTTCAGACTCTGCAAGCTTCTATAAACAAGCTCCAAAAAGACCTCCATAATCTGGGTACAAGGACGTCAGCCATAGAGGACAAAATGGCAGAGGCTAAGCAGATACTAATCTAGGGGACATTGAGGACCGGGCCCAACGCAATAATCTCCGCATCAGGGGAGTGTTGGAGTCAGTGGGGCACCAGCGATCTTGCTGTCACGGGCCTCCTGCATACCATGGCACCAGACCTGCCACTAGACATACTGTTGTTGGACAGGGTTCCCTGGACGGTGAGGCCTAGTTTTCTTTTACTGAACACTCCCAGGGACATCCTACTCAGAATGCACTATTACCATGCAAAGGATGCAGTCCTGAGGGGGAGCAAAACTACAAAGGAATGGCCTGAGAAATACAAGGACGTATCCATCTTTGCTGACACCTCCTCATTTACCCTAGAGAAATGAAGGACCTTTCAAGACATCACAGCACGGCTCCAGGAGAACCATCTGCCTTACCACTGGGGCTACCCTGTAAAGCTGCTAGTCCAGAGAGAAGGGAAGACAACTGTGATATGTACCACCAAAGAGGGCAAACAATCCTCTGCGACTGGGGCCCAAACAGAACTTTAGTCACAGCTACCAAGACAAGGACTCACAGCTACCAAGACAAGCAGCGGTAGCTCTTTGTATGGCTTCCTGCCCACCCCTCTCCACACCACCCCACCCATAGGAACTCACAACATTTATAGATAGCACAAATTACCTGACTTTCTAAACACACTAATTATGTCTCTAAAACCCTCATCATATGCTCAACTAATACACTCCCTACCTGCAACCCCTGACCCGTCTCATCTTATCATGTGATTTTGAGGTCCCACCTCATCTAATTTTGCATAACTAAAAATCCTAATTTACCTTCTTTATAATATAAACTCCTTTATTCTCCTTATAGAATGCTCTCCCTTATATTCTTTACTTTCACTCTCATCTCTCTAATTAGCAAAATCTCTTTATCACTCTGCTCACCTGTCCCTGCTAACACCATTTTTATTGCTCCCACTTTGCTTCCCTCCCCTCTCTATTCATCCCATGCACTCTACTTATACATTTCCAGCCTATCTCTACCAACCTTTTCTAAAACCTCTAAATACAAACCCTCTCACAAAACCTTTAAATCCTACTCCCACCTTCTCTTACTTTCTATCCTTCTGCTCCTAGCAGCTGGTGATGTCTCTCCAAATCTCGGTCCCACCTCCACTAACCCACCATCTGCTAACTCCAGGAATCACAATAATCTTATACCCATCTCATGTCACTCTTCCTTTAAATCCTCCTTCCATTCTGCCCTCTGGAATGCACACTCTGTTTGCAGTGTTACTGAATCCACTACTGTGCACGACCTTTTCATCTCTCGTTCCCTAGACTTACTAGCCTTAACTGAAACAGGGCTCTCTCTCTCTGACACCGCTACCTCTGCCTCTCTATCCTTTGGTGGTCTTCAATTTCCCCACAACCCAAGACACTCTGAAAGCAAAGGTGGTGGTGTAGGGTTTCTGCTCTCACCTTACTGCTCCTTCAAACCTCTAAACACTTCCCCTTCCCTCATCTCATCATTTGAAATTAATTCAATTCGCCTTTTTCAAACCCATCTCTTCTAACATTATCTATCATCTCCCTGGTTCCCCTCTGCTTTTCCTTGACCACTTTGTTGCTTGGCTTTTCTACTTCCTCTCCTCTAATATTCCATCTCTAATTCTTGGGGACTTCAACATTCCCATTAACCTACCCTTGTCCTCGATAGCCTCAAAACTACTTTCAATGACCTCCTCCCTTGGGCTATCACAGTGGGCTTAGTCCCCCACCCATGTCCCTGGCAATACCCTTGTTCTTATTATCTCTCATGAATATACAATCTCTAATCTCTGCAACACTGAATTTACTCTCTCAAATCACCACCTCTTATAATTTGCTCTCAATAGTCTCCTACCCCATCATCCTCAACCTAAGACCCCTCAACTAAGAAGAAATCTGAATTATATTGACATCCAGCAGCTATCAGCTAATATTGATTCCCAACTTCTATCCATCCCTAGCTTCTCCTGTCCCTTACTGGCTATCTCCTCATATAACACTACCCTCACCTCTGCCCTGGACACTGCAGTCCTGCTCCAAACATGCACCTTGAGGGGAACACGCCCCCCAACCGTGGCACACTAAATCAACATGCTACCTGCAGAGATGCTCCCGTTCTGCTGAAAGCTGCTGGAGGAAGTCACACACACAGTCAAACTTCCTCCACTACAAATTCATGTTGTGTTCATACAACACAACCCTTTCCCTTGCCAAACAGTCATACTTTTCCTCCCTCATTAGCTCATGCTCCCGCAATACCAGGCATCTATTTAATACCTTTGTCACGGTAATATACCCCAACACGCAGGAATAGTTCACAGTCAAGAGACAAGAAACAGAGTTCGTCTTACCGGACCTTAGAATGGCCGGACTAGGACGAGAGAAAGACAGAGTCAGAACAAGCCGAGGTCAAGGGAACTGAGAGACAGCGTAACGTAGAACAAGCCGAGGACTGGTACACAGAGGACAAAACAGCGGATAAGCAAGCAAGGATAAGGAGAGAGCGGAGTCAGGAACAAAGCCAAGGTCAAGCACCAAAAAACCAACTGAACGATACAAGCACTAAAGGGAACTGGACAGAAACCACGATAGGGCAAAGAGCAAGGGAAACAGGTGAGTATAAATACCCTTAAGGTTCACTTTGATTGGCCCCTGTCATATCCACGCCCCCAAAACGTGAGTGTATGGGGAATGTGGCCTGACAGGGGCCAATGGGAGACTGATTCTAATTTAGTCTCCCACTGTCCCTTTAAGAGCGCGCCCGAGACGCGCGGCGCGCTCTTAGTGTCGGGCGGGACATGTGACCGCTTCTCGCGGTCACTGCCCGCCTGACTGATCCCATCGTTGGCTGAGCCGCGCGCGGCTCGTGCAGGAGCAGGACCGCGCGCGGCGAGAAGGGAGGACCCCGGCCAGCCCCTGGAGAGGGTAAATACCGCTACAGTACCCCCCCCTGAAGACACGCCCACCGGGCGGGGAGGAGCAGGCCTGGCAGGAAAACGAGCGTGGAAAGAACGCACAAGGCGAGGAGCGTGAACAGCGTCAGCGGAAATCCAACTGCGTTCCTCAGGCCCATAGCCCTTCCAATGTACCAGATATTGGAGGCGACCCCGAAGCAAGCGAGAGTCAATTACAGCCGCCACTTCAAACTCCTCATGGCCCTCCACCGAAACCGGAGGAGGAGGGGGGACATGCCGAGTAAAACGGTTGCACAGGAGGGGTTTTAACAAGGAGGTATGAAACACGTTAGGAATGCGTAAATTTTTTGGAAGATCCAATGCATACGAGACAGGATTAACCACATGCAAGATACGAAAAGGACCAATAAAACGAGGGGCCAACTTCATAGAAGGCACACGAAGACGAATATTGCGAGTAGAAAGCCAAACCCGGTCTCCCACAGCATAGGATGGAGCCGCCCTGCGATGCTTGTCAGCGTGAACCTTCTGGCGAGCAGCTGAGGCCACCAAAGAACACTGAACCTGCTCCCAAGTATTACGTAGACTAGCCAAATGTTCGTCCAGAGCTGGCATGCCCTGTAAGGAGAATGCAGCTGGAAGAACCACTGGATGCCGGCCATAAACAACGTAAAAAGGGCTGTTACCGGAGGATTCATGAGCAGCATTATTACGAGCAAACTCAGCCCAAGGAAGCAGGTCAGCCCAATTGTTCTGATGGTGGGACACGAAACAGCGAAGATACTGCTCCAGAGATTGGTTGGCACGTTCAGCAGCTCCATTAGACTGGGGGTGGTAGGCTGAAGAAAACGAGAGGGAGATACCCATCTCTGCACAAAACGCTCTCCAGAATCTGGAAATAAACTGGCTACCCCTATCGGACACGATCGAAGTGGGAATACCATGCAACCGAAACACCTCCCCGGCAAAGATAGAGGCAAGTTCCTTGGATGATGGCAATTTGAGAAGAGACACAAAATGAGCCATCTTAGAAAAACGATCCACAATCATCAGGATGACAGTTTTACCATTAGAGGGAGGTAATTCAACAATAAAATCCATGGATATATTGGACCATGGCCTCTCGGGTATGGGCAACGGATGCAACAACCCACAAGGAACTCTGTGGGAGGACTTCATACTGGCACAAGTGCTACAGGCATTAACGTAATCGGTGACGTCCTTGCGCAAGGAAGCCCACCAGAAATATCTAGAAACTGCTGAGACTGTCTTAGAAATACCAGGGTGTCCAGCAGTTCTAGTGTCATGATATAATGACAAGATGTCTCGTCTCTCTGGTATATCAACGAATAGCTTATCAGCAGGCCTCTCCTCAGGAGCCAAGTTTTGTTTAGCCTGAATAGTTTGTAAGAGAGAAGACGAAATAGAAAGAACAGTAGTCGCTATTATTCTGTCAGGCGGAATGACAGGGGTAACATCGACCTCGAGTTTGTCAGTAGTTTCGAATTGTCTGGACAGAGCGTCAGCTTTAGTATTACAATCACCCGGTCTGTAAGTGATTATGTAATTAAAACGAGACAAAAAGAGAGACCACCTGGCCTGCCTAGAAGACAATCTTTTTGCTTCACTAAGGTATGAGAGGTTTTTGTGATCCGTTAAAATGAGGATAGGATCCCTGGTACCCTCTAGCAGATGTCTCCATTCCTTGAGCGCCAAAATGATGGCAAGGAGTTCACGATTGCCTACATCATAATTCCTCTCTGCTTTGGACATCTGTCTAGAAAAGAAGCCACAAGGGTGTAACGGCTTTTCAGGTGAATCTCTTTGAGACAAGATAGCACCTACCCCTATCTCAGAAGCATCACCCTCAAGAATAAAGGGCAGTGAAGGGACAGGATGCTGTAAAACAGGAGGCGTAGGTACAGGTACCGGAACAGATCTGGATAACAGTGTCTGGATGGCTTGAGCCATTTGATCCATACGGTGATCCTGTTCTGCGAATCTAGCCTCATGAGTGGCCATCTGTTGACCTAAACCTGCGGGGTCCATGGCCCTATCGTAATGTCACGGTAATATACCCCAACACGCAGGAATAGTTCACAGTCAAGAGACAAGAAACAGAGTTCGTCTTACCGGACCTTAGAATGGCCGGACTAGGACGAGAGAAAGACAGAGTCAGAACAAGCCGAGGTCAAGGGAACTGAGAGACAGCGTAACGTAGAACAAGCCGAGGACTGGTACACAGAGGACAAAACAGCGGATAAGCAAGCAAGGATAAGGAGAGAGCGGAGTCAGGAACAAAGCCAAGGTCAAGCACCAAAAAACCAACTGAACGATACAAGCACTAAAGGGAACTGGACAGAAACCACGATAGGGCAAAGAGCAAGGGAAACAGGTGAGTATAAATACCCTTAAGGTTCACTTTGATTGGCCCCTGTCATATCCACGCCCCCAAAACGTGAGTGTATGGGGAATGTGGCCTGACAGGGGCCAATGGGAGACTGATTCTAATTTAGTCTCCCACTGTCCCTTTAAGAGCGCGCCCGAGACGCGCGGCGCGCTCTTAGTGTCGGGCGGGACATGTGACCGCTTCTCGCGGTCACTGCCCGCCTGACTGATCCCATCGTTGGCTGAGCCGCGCGCGGCTCGTGCAGGAGCAGGACCGCGCGCGGCGAGAAGGGAGGACCCCGGCCGGCCCCTGGAGAGGGTAAGTACCGCTACAACCTTTAACTCCCTTATTTGCCCTGCTGTTGCCATTCCCCAAACTAACCTTACAGCTGATAGCTTTGCATGCTACTTTACCGACAAGAGTGAACATCTAAGGAAAGAATTCTCACCCCCGTGCCCCTCTCTTTCTCCACCACACCTGGACCATGCCTTTCCTACCCTTCAGACTTTCTTTCAGGCTACTGAACAAGAGGTGGCTGCACTTCTCCTTTCCTCTCACCCCACCACTTGCCCACTTCATCCTGTCCCATCTCACCTTATCCGATCTCTCACCTCTTGTCCCTTCCTAACGCACATCTTCAACTGCTCTCTCTTCTGGTGTTGTCCCTGCTGCCCTTAAACATGCTTCTGTAGTACCCTTCTTTAAAAAGCCACCTCTTGATTCGTCCTCCCCTTCTAACTGTCAGTAAAATTATACTGGCAGACATGTTGTGTTAAGATAGAAATTAAAAGTGTAAACTGTAAGTCACCATCAGAACAGAGGTGACTCCATTTTGTAACAGAATGCCAAGACAGACACAATTTCTCTCTCTGTAATTCTATTCATTCAGGTCTGAGCTAAGGAATGCGACTTACATAAACATTAGAGATAAAACCTGAGATAAGGCATAATGTCTAACAGCAAAAGGGGGTTGAATGCTACAACCCAGAGACAAATATATATATATATATATATATATATATATATATATATATATATATTATATATATATATATATATATATATAAACAAAGTCAAAGTTTGTATATTTTTTATATATATATATATATTCTTGAGTTGAACACTCTATCCCCAAATGGATTGAATGAAAAGTGCTCTTTCACTCCATTTTTGTAGACATGTGTAGTAGAGCTCCTTACTTATATGTAAATAATGTATATATGAATGTAGTTATTTTTTACTCATTTGGGAATACTGTATGAGTTATATATATTACTGTCTTCACCATTTTTTATTTCTTCTCACGACTATTAAAGACTCCATATCCGGATAGGGAGATTGTCTATATAGTATATGCAACCCTATATAAAATGAGAATTATTAGACAGAGTTTCTATACACCTTTATGGAATCGAAATATTGGATTAAGTTTTTTTGCACATTAATGGATTTTTCCACATTTGATAGTTTACTTTGCACATGTCACCTTTTTATACAACCATTCAATATTCACTTAGAACACTACCTTTTAGAGGGGACTCTTAGGTGTTATACCTATTTGAAGATATCCCACTCCCCTTTTAAATAAATTTGGCACTATTACTTTAACTCCATACAGGTTGAGTCTTACTCTTCACTTCTTTAGTGATATTATATCACTTTATTATTTGTTGCAGGGGACTCTTAGGAGTTATACCCATTAGAAGATGTTTCCATATTTTCTGAATAAACATTAGCACTTTACTGTCACTTTAAATCTATGTAAGGTCACTTTCTATTTTTACTTGTTTAGTGATATTAGATTTCTTAACCCCTTAAGGACCCGCCTGTTTTTGCGATGTTTGTACGTTAAGGACCAGAGCAGTTTTAACACTTTTGTGGTGTTTCTGTTTAGCTGTAATTTTCCGCTCTCTCATTTACGGTTCCCATACAAGTTATATATTGTTTTTTTCAAGACAAGAAGGGCTTTCTTTACATACCATTATTTGTATTATGTCATATATTGTATTTAAAAAAAAATAATAAAATATGGTGAAACATTTAAAAACAAACATGTTTTTGGACTTTTACTTGAAAAATCTTTTACTTATCTACAAAAGCTAATTAAAAAAACTGCTAAATAGATTCAAAATGTTGTCCCGAGTTTAAAAACACCCAGTGTTTACATGCTTTATTGCTTTTTTTGCAAGTTATAGGCCTATAAATACAAGTAGGAAATTGCTGTTTCAATATATATATATTTTAAATGTATCAATAGTGACATTGTAACACCGTTATCTGTCATAAATCCCCGAATCACACCTCACATGTACATATTTTTTTTAAAGTAGACAACCCAGGGTATTCAAAATGGGGTATGTCCAGTCTTTTTTAGTAGCCACTTAGTCACAAACACTGGCCAAAGTTAGCATTTATATTTGTTTGTGAGTTAAAAATGCAAAAAACGCTAACTTTGGCCGGTGTTTGTGACTAAGTGGCTACTAAAAAAGGCTGAACATACCCCATTTGCAATACCTTGGGTTGTCTTCTTTTGCAATTGGTATGCCATCATGGGGCTAATTCACATTCCTTGGCTACCATACGCTCTCAAAGGCAACCTAACCAATCTGACAAATTTCAATAAAAAAAAAAAAAAAAGAGTAAAATTAAGCCTTATATTTTACCCTGTAACTTTCACAAACACTATAAAACCTCTACATGTGGGGTGCTGTTATACTCAGGAGACTTCGCTGAACACAAATATTATTCTATCAGAACAGTAAAATGTATCACAGCAATAATATCCTCAGTGAAAATGCTGTTTGTGTGTGAAAAATGCAAAAAACTTCACTTTCATTGACAATAGCATCGCTGTGATATGTTTTACTGTTTTGAAACACTATTTGTGTTCAGCAAAGTCTCCCGAGTAAAACAGTACCCCCATGTACAGGTTTTAGGGTGTCATAGAAAGTTACAGGGTTAAACACATTGCTAGCAAATTCAATTATCTGGACTTTCGGCCTGGGTTGGCAGGCAGGTCCCTCAAATTGCAATCATTAAAATTACTTAATTAGGTAAAAATATTACATAAATACGCACGTAGAATTTTAATATATATACATATTTATATATTTGACGTCTACGTGTATATTTATGAAATTATTTATGTAATTATGTATATGAACATATGTATATTTCGTATTATTTTTATTTATTTATTTATACATAGATATATATATCATTACATTCTAAGTGTATTTTGATATATATATATATATCAATATCAAAATGTTGTTAGAATAAAATTGCATATATATATATATATATATATTTATTTATTTTTTTAATTATTAAAAATTATTTTTATTTTTTGTTATTTATTTTTATTAACATATTATTTGTATTTTATAATAAGATATATATACCATATATAGTAATTAAATATATTGTATATATCCGTGTGTAATTTAAATATAAGTGTATTTTTATATTAATATACCTATATATAAATATAAAAATACACTTAGTATGACATTATATATATGATTCATATACATATATTATATATAGATATAATACATGTATATATATCATATATATATATATATATATATATATATATATATATAATTATTTTTTTACACTGATTGCTATTTTTTTAACTTTATTTTATGATTTTACAGATGCAGGGAGACTGCCTGTCAGCACAGACAGTCCCCCTGCAGGCAGACACATGGACCCCTATTGCGGTCATGTGATCGAGTGATCACGTGGCCGTGGGGTCTTGATCTGCCGAGGGGAGACTGCCCGGGCAGACAGGCAGTCCCCCTGGACCGGGAGGAGAGCTGATCACCGCCGTGGGACCGACGGCGATCAGGTTAGTAGCCCCAGACCGTTATGACGGTTCCGGACCGTCAGCGGTCCAAACGCACGTTTTACCGCTGACGGTCCTGAACCGTCAGCGGTCCTGAAGGGGTTAATCCCTTGTATAATAATGACACTATTAATTTTGGCCCTATGATATATGGACTAACACTCACAATTAGATTAAAACACATAGTATCTTCTGATTATATTTGGTGTTAGTATGTCTAAATATTTTTTTACACAAGTCTATTGGAACAACATCTCCGTTTTTGAAATTCATTGTTATGTGTTTATTCATCTAAGTCTATTAACTACCTATGACTATAGGGAAACAGTTGCTATAGTATATTGAAATATATCTTATTTGATATTGAGTTTAAATGCTATGTCTAATATCTCCGGATTAACTGAAGTTTGTGTATAGTTTGTATCAGTCTCAGTGAAACTGGCGTCCGGTTGCTATGGGAACGCATCCTGAAGCATGAGAGGTTTGGGCGGGATCCCCATACACAGATTCCGTTAACTGTCGGCAGCCCTTTGAGCAACCAATAGCCAACTGTTATCGGCAGTTGCCAGGGTGACGCATAGATGCCGGAAGTAGGATGTTAGGGGCGGTCCCAACCCTCGACGCCCAGGGAATCATCTGAATGATTCAATCAGGCGCCCTAATGCCAGTTAGTCATTCCACGAGAGTACAGCTGACAGTGGTGAGTCATTAATATTTTAATCATTTATTCTGTATATAAGCCTGTCATTTGTTGTCAAGATGTTATTTTTTATGTCCTGATGAAAATCCCAAATTAGGGACTGAAACGTCGACCTAAGACAATAAAACCAGATTGATGTTGGAAATCCAGGAGTGCCGGCAATCGATTATTTTTTATATTGCAGTGTGGCTGGGCACCCGTTACCATTGGCTGGAGGCAGGAGTGCAAAAGCTAAAAAATGTGTTATATATATATATATATATATATATATACATACAATATCCACATATAATCTACTATTATTATATTAATCATATATAATTAGTACTATGTTAATAATATAGAATATTCATGGATAGAATATCAATGAAGAAATGTCATGTTATTTACTAATGTTAGTGGAATATGTGTAATCTTAACTAGAGTTTCACAGAAGAAAACCAGACAGGATCACCAAATGACAGATAACACTAAGCAATTAATTTTACCTTCTGAAAAAAATAAAATTTACCGAATATTACAAAGTTTCATTGTAAGGAGAGGTGGAAAATGCAATGCGTGTAAAGCCACAAGCTCCCATAGAACCTTCAAGGATCATTTTATATCACCAACTAAAACCTACAAGATTAAGGACTGTATAACTTGTCATACTAGTAACGTAATCTATATGCTTGTCTGCCCTTGTGGATTAAGCTATATAGGTCGCACGACACGCCAGCTGCATACTAGAGTAGGAGAACATGTTTACAATATACGTAGGGGTTTTGCACTGCATCAGGTGTCTTTACATTTTAAAGAATATCATAACAATGATCCTTCTGGCCTATCATTTGTTGGAATTCAAAAAGCACTTTTCAATTGGAGAGGTGAAGACCGCACAAAAAAATTGGGCCAAATGGAAATGAGATGGATTTTTGAACTCAACACTCTCATTCCATTTGGCCTAAATAATTACTTCGAGTTGTGCCACTTCTTATAGATTTTAATTTTTATAAATATATTTTAAGTGATTTTATGAGAGACCATTTTATATTTTTGATTCTGAATATTTTACATTTTTATAATATTTTGAATATTTGAATATTTTTATACTTTGAATACTTGAATCACAGCACCTTAAAATTGGGAATGGTCACTTTAAATATGCGCACGTCTTTTGGAAAAGGGGCACTTTATTCAAAAAGGGTTACAATTTGGTATAGAAAAGTATGATGAGATTGTGTGTTAATATTAATTTTCTTTATTTCTTTCCTCTTGGAAAATTAGGTATGATGTTGCAAAACTATTAGTACCGAACTGTCTGTTAGAAATGTATCAAATTGTTATGTGCAATGTGTCTAATAGGCAGTGTATCCGATGTTGGCAAACCATAGGGTCAAGCAGAGATTGTATAGTTGTTGTACACCTGTTTATGAGAGACTATTAGAAGTGATCCAATAGGAAGCGAGAGGATCGCTTTAAATAATGGACAAGTAAGACAAGACGGCATCACTGCTTTACGTCCTGAGGAAGCTTCGGCGAAACGCGTAGACGCACACCTGTTACGTAGTGACGCAAAATGGGTGGAGCACCCGGGAAGCTCGGAGAACCCTAACTGATGCCCAGGATTATCTAGCGGTCTTCTTTCCCCGATATATCCGTGGAGGAAAAAGGAGAAGCCGACTGCCATTTAACATCGTGCCTGGGCTCAGGCAATTACTGCACATACTCACCTATTTTTATCTTGTAAGAGGCTTATGGTTTAGTTTATTTTTTCATTTTTATTTGTATTGTCTGATTTATGTATTTTACTTAAGATTGACTTTGATCAATTCTCTTTATTGCTAGGAGTGTTTTATGTCTAGTAAACTATTAATAAATACGTGTAATTTAATGTAACTGTGCTTCACTATTATATGCACTTTATTTTTTCCATATACTCATCTGAGCTGAAGCCACTTAAAGGACCCTATGGGAATGTGGATCTGATTTTGCGCTCCACCTTTATAAGTATTTTGTTTGAGAGGTGGAAAAGAGTTTAATACGTGTCAGAAATCTGAATTTAAAGGTATGAACCAGGCGCTCTGGCTGGTTGAAAACCAATCAAAGCCTTTGAAGATGACAGCTTTTGTGACGAATAGTAGACATAAAAAGATAACCAGATGACGTTAAACGCATCATGAAAATCAGTTAACCCATTATACAAAAATGTAAATGGTCCCCTGACAAAAATTTTCGGTGATGTAATTGCGCCACCTACTGACCAAAATCTAGATGATAGTTTGTAGGGAAGACACGTCCATAGTTCGCTATTGGTTACTATTAACTAGTGACGTGTAGGGAACTAGTCCTTTAAAACGTAAGGACAAAGGGAAGAGAGGGACATATTCTGACTCTTGGACTGGACCCAAGACTGCCACTCTCAAACTCTCAAACACTCAGACTCATACTCTCAACACAACTTCGGAACTGAAAACGTATTTAAATTTTCATACAATTCTCTCATCATACTTGCATTCAAAATTCCTGGGACATATCTACACATCTGATTGAAAATCTACAACCTAACTGGTAATTATGTTGGTTTTATTTAATTTAATTTAATTTAATTTAATTAATTGATTTTACTAAAAGGCAGAATATACTTGGATAAAAGCTGGTGATTCCAACATTAAAGGAGTCATGCTTCGTTAATAATATATAGAATTCGTATTTCCATTCCTGCAGGTGGACCAATGAACTACATATTATTTAACTTTAAAAATAGAATACCAGGCAATTATCCAGATATATAAGCTTACGTAATTTAGAAATCATGAATCTTACTTAGGAAAGTTTAAATTCTGCAAAAGTAAAATCTGGTTAGAATTATTCTTATTGGATGGACACAGGAATGGTAAATGATCTGGTATGAGAATTATTGTAGTTGTAAAAATTGCAATATAATAGGATTTATTGCCTATGAGGATTGTAGCCAGCAATGAAAGAGTTAATTCAGTGTGTTTTGACTGTCAGCCAAAGTTTTATTGCTTTGCTCTGTGCTTCTGTAAAATGCTGTGAGATGCTGTGTTCTATGTTAAGTTGATTTTTAAGTGGTGTCCTGTCGTAAATCTTAAACTGTTGACAACTGTTGCATATATGTTTTTTAGCTGTCTATATTGTGTTAAAACCACTGCCATGTTGTATACTTATGTTATACCTAAATATTTACTGATTGTCATGCATGTTACATATTATTATTATTATTTTATTATTATTGTCACAATACATTTTTATATTTAATTGGTGATTAATGTGTGGAGTAAAATCGTCTAGTGAAACTTCCTCTAGGATCTAAGATAATTAAAATAGTGGGTAATTCTCAGCTTTGGCAGCATGTGTTAGAATTTGTATATGAAGCATTTCACCATTATCACTTCAAATTACTGAAATCATCATGGGGCTTGAAGTAACCTTTTAAAAGTTTCAGAATTTCTGTACATTTAGATATACCTTATATTCACATGATTATCCATTCATTCCTGTTTTTGGCAACCCTAAGTTTCAAGTGGGGTCATCAGGGGAAAAGGCATTTTCATGGTCAATAAGTAATAATCATAATACAGTAGGAAACCTAATGACAAGTGTGACGGACCGCCTGGCACCCCGACTGGGTACATCCATCAATCATTGCTTCCTAGTAAGTACCATAAGAACTGTACTGGAGCACCAAAACCACCATAAACCCCACAAACCGCCGCAGCTTGGTTGGGGTCTCGCCGTCCTCTACCCACCCTTGACCCAAGACCAGCTTCCAGTGGGTAGACCTCTTCGAGTCCAGAGAGCGTAGCAGGGACAGCACTTAGAAGAGCTAGTGATTATATATTTTTTTGTGATATAGCAGTCTCCAGAGTGAATGTAGTTCTCCAGTCCCCCAAACATGAGCCAAGACTTCATGCGGTAAACAAATCTCAATTTAATGCTACAAGCTACACTTGGCCATTTATGACAATCCCTATGCAAGGGGTGCGCCCACATGGACCTTGTTGGGGACTCCAAAACAAAGACACAGACCGATAAGAACAGTGATTAAATACCCGACACTCCCATAATAAACATGCAATCCCTTCTCCCTGCTTGGGAGATAATTGGATCAGTAACTGTACTAATTCTAATCCAATTATCAGTTCCATGAGATTCATGCTCAAACACAGCTGCCTGCTTTCATGCAAACAAGTTGGCCGCCACCTCGTGGTTGTTCATAGGAATGGCAGCCATCCAGGCGAACAATTAGAACACTGCAGTGAGAAACGTTCCAAGATGTTAATAGGTGTTAACAAGCTCCAGGGTGGTCTCTGTTCATGCAGTTGTTCAGTAAGCTAACCATATAGTTCCAATTGCACGAACAGAGCCTGTTTGAAGTATGGCAGGGGTAGGAGGCTGGCGGACAAGCCCCTCCAAAAGCCAGTGGCGAAGTTCAGTTTGTCACAGTAAGCAATACATCACATATTTTTTTTCTTATCCACGTAATCAAGAATAACTAGCAGTGTTATTCTGATACTGGCAAATAAGACATTTTTAACTAACTTGCAAAATTGAATGACTAGTACTACCTCGGAAAGATGGGCAGAAACCTGGTTTTAGTCATAAACATGTTAACCATCACATATAATCCTTTAAAATAATAATAATAATAATAATAATAATATATATATATATATATATATATATATATACATATCTATCTATCTATCTATCTATCTATCTATATATATATATATATATATATATATATATATATATATATATATATATATAGATATATATTATAATGTTAATGAATAAATAATAGTCATATGCCTTCAGGGAAATTGTACAAGAGAGATTTCTTCTCTGTAATTTTTCCCTGTAGTAAATAAACAGAATCACTGAATGGCTATAAGTACATCTACAGCAACATGAATATTAGTACAACATTAATTGTGTGATAACAGGTAAGTTGAACATAACATTTGTGATCTGCAAAACTGCTGATTCTGGCAGTGATCAGATATTATAAAGTGATATTCTATGTGACATCAGCATTATAGCAGAAGGTTTAGGACCATGGAATGATTCAAATGTTTACATTATATTAGTTATTTAGTTACTTTAATAAATAATAAAAACATTAACACCTTATGGGTTTATTTGTTTTATTTACATACAGACATGTTGATAGATAGACAGATAGACACAAATCATTTTAGTAAGACTGTAAATGTGCATATATGTTTGTGTTTTTAAATAGTTGTATTAACAAGAGACATATGCTTGTACAGACATTCACAAAAGTGAGATTTTGTCTATAATCTTTTACACTAGCCAAATAATTTAACAGATTGACGGTTGGGATGGTGGATAGATCGGTGGGTAAACAGAGATGGGTGCATGGTGGATTTGCCAAAGTTCTAGCCAATACTGCTATCTTCCGAATATGCTAAAGAATGAGAGTAAAGAATGAGAATTGTAACTGCGACTTTATGGACTAGATTTAATTTCCATTACTATGTAATGCAAAAACAAATGTTTAAATGCAAGGTAGATATTTAAAAAAGTGTCTTAAATGTTCTTTATTTATTTCAAAATTATTTAAGGCAGTTAAATGATGTTCATTTGGAGCGCTAACAAAACGTTTCCTGGCAACATAATGACAAGACAAGACACATCCACCTGGTTTATACCAAAAATCTTGCATCCGTCGTCATGAGATTTCATTGTACAATTAAGAGTTAGATGTAATAACAGTGGTGCATAATCATAGCATGGCTAAAGTCACTTAGATTATGCACCTCCTCTGTTCTTATATCTAAATCTTAATTGTACAATGAAGTCTCATGATGATGGGTGCATGATTTTTTATATTGAGTTGCAACCACGCTTGCTTCTTTTACTATTGTGTTTATGAGCAGAGATACCTAATACAATGCCTAATATGCATTTTGTGCATATATAGCTGTTAATTTATTATAGTTGCAAGCACTGCAAATTTAATAAATTAATTATAATTTGTTTTATATCTATGTTAATATTTGTAAAATATTTTCATGTCTCTGAAGATTCACTATCATCAATATTGCTTGATTTGCAATTTTAACTTGTTTCATATGGTCCTTTAACACTCAATATCAGAGAGATGCAAACTGTATGAGCATGAAATAAGTATTTTGGGGGAATATGATTAATATAATTATAAATATAATTAATGAATATTGGTAACATAAAAGCAAGAACAAAATATTACTCCTCCTCTGTGTGATGTGTAATCCAGTCATCCATTTTGTTGTAGAATTAACAATTTAATTTTAATCTATGCATTCATAAAATTAGTTATTCAGAGGATAATTGCGTGACTTAGCTTAGACAGTGCCCAGTGTGCTTAGAATATAAATCTATCCTTTTTTTATTTTATTTCATAACACTCCTTATTATTAAACCATTTGTTTGATTAAGTTACGATCTACTGAAGACATAGAAAAACCATAGTAGTGCCATAATTGTCCATAATTTAATAAGCTTAACATTTCTAGAGAAGGACATTTTTAATTGCACCTATTGTCAAAGCATCTGGCCTGTGTTTGTGTCTTTAGAACCCAGGAGCAGGTAGACAAAAACAATTTTAGGTCTGTTGACACAGTCAGAAACAGGTTTTTATTAAATTAGGTATAGGAATGCAAGCTAAAACCAGTGCAAATTAGATAAGACTGGATATATGGAGATTTACTTTAGACAACCATACATTTCTGTTAGATAACATTGAGTTGACAATACATTGAGATTTATCAGTCTACCATTTTCTGCTACACTTCTGATTCTGTAGAAGTTCAAAATGCTGATGTATGCTGTGCAGATGACAGATTACTTAAAGGGACACTCCAGGCACCCAAACCACTTCTGCCCATTGGAGTGGTCTGGGTGCCAACTCCCACCACCCTTAACCCTACAAGTGTAATTATTGCAGTTTTTATAAACTGCAATAATTACCTTGTAGGGTTAAGTCCTTCTCTAGTGGCTGTCTTCCTAGAGGGACTTCCATGTTCTTAGAACCTGAAAAGTGTTTTAAATGATGCTGGACGTCCTCACGCTATGCATGAGCACTTCCAGCATCGCCGTAATACCCACAGGAAAGCACTGATTAATGCTTTCCTATGAGGAGGTCTAATGCGTGCGTGCGTGCGACCATTGTCGCGTATGCTCATTAGGTCTCCCTCGCTGGCTGACGTTGGCGGGGGAGGACCGTGGGCTGAGCCTGACCCAGTGCCAAGGGACATCTGTGCTGGATTCAGGTAAGTCACTGAAGGGGTGGGGTGTGGGGAGGTGAGGGAGAAGGGCAATGCAGGAACCTGCAGTGCCAGGAAAACGGATATGTTTTCCTGGCACTAGAGAATTCCTTTACGAAAGCAATGAAAAACAAGGCAAATCAGGTAGAGTATTATAACTGGAGTAGGAGGTTAGCATCTTAACAAACTAATTTATTTGGTTGCTATAGATGAAATCAGCTGTGCGTAGAACAGTCTCTGAAATATATGGTGGTGTACCAATGTGTTCGCTCCTCCAGTGTTTCTTTAGTTGATCTTCAGCCCATTGATATTGAAATATATACAAAATTCATATAATATATGATACTGCAGAAGAAGAGCCACAAATATGCAAAAAAAAACCTATTTGATTAATATGTGGCTGTCTTGCAAGCTTGCAGTAGCCTGATGGGAACAACAAATTTGTTAACATATGTATACATTATTCCATTAAGAGGGGGAAAGGCCCATAATAAAATACATGCGGTGTTCCTGGCATAGGAAAGGACTGGATAATCCATCATGGTGCTCTTGAACAGGGAGCAGAAGTTGGAGAACTGAACAAATGACTAAACATGATACAGTGATATATGAAAATATAATATAGAAAATATGTAAAATTGGTGAGAGCACTCAATATAAAACAACTTTACCCAAACTTGGTCTGTCAATCTAAAATGTTAAAACAAAAAGAAAGACATAGGGTAATATTGTTGACATATAGTATTTGTGCAGTAAGTAATGGTCTTACTCACATATCCAGAGCCACTTAAAAGTTGGCTCAAACTTCAGGCTTGTAAGCAGTGGAAAACCAGGACTTTCTATTGGAACCTCCGAAATTTTTTCTTTGCAGCTGGTACCTTCACTTTCATTTAGAACGCCAAACAGATGAAAGTGGAAATGGAATCAAATTGTATTTATATAAATAAAATAAAGCTGAAAACAATTCGGTAAAATAAAGTCCCATAAAAGTGAAAACAGTCCTGTCTCTCTGGAGACAGGACTGTTTTCACTTTTATGGGACTTTATTTTACCGAATTGTTCTGGAGACAGGACTGTTTTCACTTTTATGGGACTTTATTTTACCGAATTGTTTTCAGCTTTATTTTATTTATATAAATAAAATTTGTTTCCATTTCCACTTTCATCTGTTTGGCGTTCTAAATGAAAGTGAAGGTACCAGCTGCAAAGAAAAAATTTCAGAGGTTCCAATAGAAAGTCCTGATTTTCCACTGCTTACAAGCCTGAAGCTTGAGCCAACTTTTAAGTGGCTCTGGATATGTGAGTAAGACCATTACTTACTACACAAATACTATATGTCAACAATATTACCCTATGTCTTTCTTTTTGTTTTAACATTTTAGATTGACAGACCAAATTTGGGTAAAGTTGTTTTATATTGAGTGCTCTCACCAATTTTACATATTTTCTATATCACTGTTTTTTTGTGGCGGTGTGGCCCACATAGGTGATTGTAGCACCATTTACATTTTTAGGGATCTTTTATTCATCTTTTACTGTTTAAACATGATACAGTGATGACTGCAAAAAAATACATGCTTTTCTGAACATGTTCTTCAGGGGAAAAAAAAATACATAGCTCTTTCTAGCTGACAGTGACATTTCCCCTAAGAACACTTATAATGATCAAACTGACTCATTCTTAGCTAAAAGGATAAACTAAACTCCTTGTTAGTGATTGACCTAAAGGTAGCTCTTCAAGAAAGAATGTGCAAGATCTTGTGCTATGGAAACATAATATAACAGTTGAATAATATAATTCTGAATATACTGTATATTTATATAAGCCTTTAGGGATTCTGTGTGATTTCTCCACCTGGACTGAAAGTGTGAACCTGCTATTTTTAGTCAGTCTTTCTTACTTTGCCATAGTCACTGGTACAAAATTATATTTAGATTACAATCATTGACAGACTGGAGACAAACAAAATATGATTATTATTAAATTTAACTATTAGCTACAGGTTTATTTATTTAACCAATAAAGATCAAGCAAAATAACCGAGGGGGAATGTATTAAGATAAATAATCAAGGATGAACCTTCTAGCAATTTCTGAAAAACAAACAAACAAAAAAGTGACTATACATCAGGAAAAGTCTGATTCAGTGTAATCATTAAAACGTTTTTTTTAGTTGTTTGTTTTTTGTCTCAATATCATATGCTGCAGTGCTTGTACTAGCACTATAAATACAACTAAATGTAAGTACATTAAGTACACTAAACATTTTACACAATGAACCACTCATCAAATGAACAGGTACTGTTTCATCATTGTAAAGTTAGTTTTATAAATTAATAAAAATGTATAGTGTCATGGGAAAAAAGTAGACCCTCTTTGAATTCTATGGTTTTACATACTAGGACATAATAACAATCATCTGTTCCCTTGCAGGTCTTGAAATTGGGTAAATGCAACCTCAGATGAAAAATAACACATGACATATTACAATGTGCCATTATTGTTTTGACAAAAATAAAGCCAAAATGGAAATGTCATGTGTGGAAAAACGAAGTACACCGTTACTGCCTCCATAGGAAATAAGAGGCTAAGTAGCAGACAGGCTCTGCTAATTAAATGACCTTGATTAATTTATCATCAGCAAGTGTGACTATCTCCACAAAAGCAAAGATTTGCAGTTTTCTGGTCTAGAGCATTGAAGTGTTTGTTAACACAATGTCAAGGTGGAAAGACAACAGCAATGATCATAGAGAAGCAATTGTTGTTGTTCATCAAACTGGGAAAGATTATAATGCCATTTCCAAATAATTTAAAGTTCATCATTCTACAGTGAGAATGGTTATTCCAAAGTGGAAAACATTTAACACAGTGGTGGAGTGGGCATCCCAGAAAATTCACCCCAAGGTCGGTCCATGCAAAGCTCAGAGAAATTGCAAAAACACAATAGTTACATCTCAGGCCTGAGCATGTTAAATGTTAAAGTTCATGACGGTACAGTTATAAAAAGAATGAACAAGTGTTGGAACTGTTGCGAGGAGACAGCCTCTTCTCTCTAAAAAGAACATGACAGCATGGCTAAGGTTTGCAAAGTTGCATCTGAGCAAACCACAAGACTTTTGGAACAATGTCCTTTGAACAGACAAGACGAAAGTGGAGATGTTTGGTCATAATGCCAAAAACAGCATATCAGCACAAACACCTCATTCCAAATGTCAAACATGGTGGTGGAGAGGTAATGATTTGGGCTTGTTTTGCAGCCACCTGGAATCTGGGAACCTTGCAGTCATTGAGTCGACCAAAATTCCTCCACAACGATGTGAGAGACTGATAAAGACATACAGAAAATGATTACTTCAAGTGATTACTGCTAAAGGTTTTTCTACAAGCTATCATAAGGTGTACTCAGTTTTTCACACATGGCATCTCCATTTAGGCTTTATTTTTGTTAAATACATCATGACATGGTATATGTCACGTGGCATTGTTCGTCCGAAGTTTTATTTTATTTATATATATATAATACAGCCAATAGTCATATATAGACATATATAAAACGAAATACAGCCAATGACTTTTGCCAAATGCTAACAAACATATAAAGGTTGAGTTAGTGCATGGACTGTCCCTTTAATATAACCCCAATGTGAAATTGGTTTATCTCTTTAGATTCTGGCACACAATGGAAAGCATAAACAGGACATATATAGAAGAACTGGTAATTACTGGATTTGCTGTTGGGTCTAGACTACGAATCATCATATTTATAGCATTACTCTTGGTTTACTTTGTTACAATAGTTGGAAATATCTTTATAATATGTATCATTTGTATAGATTACCATCTCCACTCACCTATGTACATTTTCTTGGTTTGTTTGTCATTCATGGAAATCTGTGGCATTTCCACTGTGATATGCAAGCTTTTGTTCATCCTTATGTTAAAGAATGAAACTATATCAAGAGCCGGATGCCTTACACAATCCTATTTTTATTTTTTCATAACCTCTTCCGATTTCCTACTCTTAAGCGTTATGTCAGTTGATCGTTATGTGGCAATCAGCTATCCACTCCAATACACCTCTATTATGAGAAAGAAAACATGTATCAGATTAGTGATTGGATGTATATTAACTTCATCTGCCTGCCTTCTGTATCCTACTGTGACAATCTCAAGTGCGCCCCTTTGTGGTCATGTGTTGAATCATTTCTTTTGTGACAGTGCAGCTTTCATGAAATTGATCTGCGTAGATACTACATTAATTAAATTATCAACTGTAATAATATCAGGCATAATCCTAATTGGACCTTTAGTCATTACAATCATATCCTATTTGTTGATTGTGTTGACTGTAATACAAATTCCATCGGACACAGGTCTAAGGAAAACATTTTCTACTTGTATGTCTCACCTCACAATGGTGTGTATAGTTTTTGGGAGTGCAATATTCATTGAAATTAGGCCAACCGAGGATTATTCAATAGAGACAGACAAAGCTGTGAATCTGATAAGCACTTTATTGGGTCCTTTACTCAACCCCTTCATTTATACATTAAGGAATAGGGCAGTAAGGGACTCAATCAGAAATTCAGTGAGAAGGAAAATGAATTTCTTACATTAGATGCATAGTGTATGTGCACACACGCGCTTGCGTTCAGTGTCATACTTACCAATCGTTGATTCCCATGGAGACACTTCTGGTTGTCACTGGTCATGCTCTGCCCTTGCATCTGACGTTAGATGCAGCCGCAATAAAGGGAAGCCACAGCAGCCTTGAAATTGCTCGATGAATTTGTAGCTAAGCTCTGCAAACTTGCTGTCTGAGCTCCCTGCAATACTTACACGTGTACCGAACCCTGCCACTTGGAAACCGACTTTGCTGACTTATCTAAACCCTGATAACGGAAGTGACTCTGACTACTCTATTGCCTACTCCTACAAGTTTATTCAATTTAATCTACACTACAAGGTTTCCTGCAAGAACTTTAACCCTATACTTGCCTGCCATCTAAAGCTCTCCTCTGATTAACCCCATAAGGAACATGACGGAAATATTCCGTCGTGATTCCCTTTGATTTCTGAAGTTGTGTCCTTAAGGGGTTAACTAGATTTTGCTACTTTCTAACAACCAGCCTGCCAATGGTGTCCTCTACAAATAACATATTCCTTTTTTTTCATTATTCCGCCTGCTTAATTTATTTTTCACTATAAATTGGAGAAGGAATTCAATAAGAAGGAACTTTATTCAGTTTTTGTTGTTTCTACTTCAAGTTTCTCTGAAAAGTCTCCTACAAGACTTTAACAAAGTAAGTTTTTTTAATTTTCAAATTAATTGTGCTTAAAGTGACAGTGCATATTTAATTTTATTCTGCATTTGTGTTCCATGAAATTAAAATTCCAAAATATTACACTCAGTATATATGTATATATACTTGTACATAAGTACATGCATTCTTAATCTGAATGCAAAAACAGACACTAGTCACAGAACACAACTCTGTGCCCATTTGCAATGGTTTTAGGGTAATTTAGGGCATAAGTAATCTAGAATCCAATTAGAAAAGACAAATGGAGAGAAACCCCATAAGGGGAAACACTCCAAAAGAAATTGTAGATTATGCTAGCTTTAGTGTACCTATAATTTTAATTTTATTAATGACAGGAGGCAAGTATTTGCTTAAGTCTCTCTTTACTAGAACTCCACAGCAGCACAGAAAAACAACCAATCAGAAAATCAGTTAGGTACTATAAAACTCCCCTTCCCATGCATCATTTCCTCTTTCAAGCTGCGACAAGACAGAACAAAATACAGAAAATATAATGGGGAAGAAATGAAGTACTAGATATAATGAAAAACGACAACGTCCACCATCCTAGAAGAGCTGTCGAACCAGATAGTGTTGATGGACTGTAAACTAAAACGAAATAAAACAGAGTCGAACAGGTTGGTTAGCCAATGAAATGTACTTTGAACAAGCATGTAGGTACCCAATGCAACAACCAAACTTTTAGCGTAACCTGCATAGATCCCAACCCTACTTATGAAAAACAGACATAAGAACAAGTGACAGGTAGCAGAGACAACAAGCAGGGTTGCATACATACCTGATGGACTCAAACTATTAAAAGTAAACAAGGGAGGGATAAGAACGGGTGGGAAATACTCGCCTCCTGTCCTTAATAAAATTAAGATTATAGGTACACTAAAGCTAGCATAATCTACAATTTTATAACATGACAGGAGGCTTTGTATTTGCTGTTTTAACGCTCAGTCAACAAAACCATTGCTGTTTGTTTCGCTGGTACCTATTCCTGGAGATATCAGAGCAATCCTAAATGGACTTTCCAACTGCGATAAATGACAGTAGACGGATCGATGAAGACGCCAGCTGACGAAGCATCCCAAATACAGAAAAAGCACCATCCTCTGATAGATCCATTGTACCTGTTTCCTAGCAGCCGGTCCATGAGCTGCCAATCTGACCTATTAGCCATTTTCCTGTAGTTGTAAAATGTCGAAGGTCATTTGCGGACTTAGGGTCGCGATAAGAAACTGCCACCATGTCTCGACTCTTGATGCGTAAGGTGACTCCTCCGATCGTGCCAGGGTCACCCAGCAATGTGTCCTTGCAGGTAGATCTCCAATTCCAAGGAATGCGCCTAAGTCCATCACCAATTCCATAATATAACCGAGTAAGATCTTCCGTTCCCTCATGGCCTACCCGATGAGAAGTCTCATCCGAGAATAAGTTTATTATGCCAGCAAGAGTGTGGTCAAACTAGCTGTATCCTAAGTGATTCCAATATTCCAAATGGACTGTGTAATCCTTGGTTGCGGTAGAGAAAAGACTCCAAAAGGACGTCCAATCAGGGTCCCAAACTGAACTTGTGTGGTGGGCTATTCTGGGAAAAGTGAGTCCCGGAAATATTCAAAGGGATGGGAAACGTAAACCGGAGTTGAGATTTCTATCCAGATATGTCATAGTCTATGAGCGATAAGATGTATGGATCCAATGGTGATTAGGACCTGTATAACAACAAAGAGTCCTCACCTGCTGTAGTGAGAGAGTGAAATAATCTGATTACCCATAGTCCTGTGCCATACCCGACCTGTCAAAACTTGTGTAGGGGGTTCCTGGTCTACATGCCACCTACAAGATAGGGGTATAATATATAGTGAGACCCCTAGGTCCCTGTACCTCTGACTGTTCGGGCACGTATCTCCCAGAGTAGGTCCTAGGTCAAGGGCCCCAGAAATGTGAGTTCGATAACCGAAGTCAAAATCTACCTATAGAGGGATACCTCCCTTCTTATCTCGGAGTCCCGCGAACACATAGCGTTCTCCAATACGCAGGCAAGGTGTAAAGTCGCTTCGCTCACGACAGGTGACTCCAGAGAGCAGATATAATGAAAAAACAAAGGTCTAGCTTCAACCGTCCGAAACATGTGTTGTCCTGTTTGAGAATGTCGGCAGCCCTATCTGAGTCTGCTACACATCCTGAGCCGTACTCCAGTGGTAGGTTGTGACCCGACTTTGACGTCCGTGTAGGAGTCGGGGCACACCGGTTACCTCCATAGAGTCTCGTAGGTCTCCTTGATGGTAGTTGAAAAGTGGGTTAGCGAGAACCCAAACCAAGACGGCTCCCGTGAGGGATATAGAGTATAGACGGAGGGCCCTCCATCTTGGAACCATGTTCTCTAGATACGTGTTCAGAGGGGTAGGGGCAGTCCTGTCATCTTATCCCAAGATTGTAATGACCAGGGAGCTCAAGTCAACCGGGGTTTCCGGTCTTTCCATGCGATCCATGCATACGGTGTGCCTTCAGATCGGGCAGTGGGTTTTCCCTAGTCTTGTCACCCAAGCAAGGCAGTGCCCATTCGCTCCATGAAGGTCTCAGTATCTCATGCCATCTTGATATGGGGAAAAACTGTCTGCACAGTTTGTTCGCAATGGTCCGGATATCTAAAACAGAATGCCATTTCCTGTTTTATATAGCGCAGAATAAACCAAAACCTTCACTCTTGTAATACCTGAGGTTCATCCTTAAGCTGTACCGTCTCCAGGAGTGTGTGTAAATAAGCGGGAGTCTCCCCCGTTATACCTCTGAGTATTTCTCGCATGTGGTACAGTGGTCCATATCCAGTAGGTTCATTACAGGAGGTGCAATGGAGGGATCCAGTCTAAATATATATATCATGCATGATCAGGAAGCCATCTATAATGAAATCTGTAGCACGGTCGTTAGATCTAATTGAATGCAGGAGGGACGCCCCTCTATGCAGTCATCGTTGTCCCGTACAGGTACAAGCCTGTGTGAAGAACAAATGGACGGCACCGTAGTGCGTTGAGTGTATGAGAGGGCCGCGCTCTCTAATAATGTGACCAAACTCTGTGTCAGCGTCTGGCTGCACCCGCACCCGTTAATAACCAAACAGATTCCACATCCGTGACCGGTTCTCTCCACGGGAATGTGTCACTCAAAACATGTCCTCAGTATCCAGCTCAGTATCGGGCTGAGATTGAGGGAGGGCCGCATCCTCAAATCACAAATCAATGTCCGGTTCCTTATATTAGAGGGGTTCACTCTCTGTTCGTGAAAATAAAATATAATTCACAGATCAAGGTGACGGAGGGCCGCACCCTCTTGTAATCCAAACTAGAGTCCCTTAGAGACTCAGGGTGACCAACTGCAGGGGTACACCATTTACTAATAGCAGCATAAGACTGAGATCCTGAGGTGGGTCTCTCTCTCTGACCACGAGACCTCTCTCGGAATCACTCACGTGAGATGGAGTCGACTGGTAATAAACCAGACCGATGGCAGATGGAATAGTATATAACCTCGGGCCATGTCCATCCTTAAAAACCGAAAGGGATGGTGAAAAAATGCCACCTTCGGAAACAATGATCGAAACTACCAACTGACCGCCCAGGTCCCGTACGCGCGTGCGGGGTCCAGGATGACCGTTGGTAGCCTGATGAAAGCTGGAGACGTTCTCCGCAATTTATACCTAAATATTTACTGATTGTCATGCATGTTACATATTATTATTATTATTTTATTATTATTGTCACAATAAATTATATTGTTATAATTAATTGGTGATTAATGTGTGGAGTAAAATCGTCTAGTGAAACTTCCTCTAGGATCTAAGATAATTAAAATAGTGGGTAATTCTCAGCTTTGGCAGCATGTGTTAGAATTTGTATATGAAGCATTTCACCATTATCACTTCAAATTACTGAAATCATCATGGGGCTTGAAGCAACCTTTTAAAAGTTTCAGAATTTCTGTACATTTAGATATACCTTATATTCACATGATTATCCATTCATTCCTGTTTTTGGCAACCCTAAGTTTCAAGTGGGGTCATCAGAGGAAAGGGCATTTTCATGGTCAATAAGTAATAACCATAATACAGTAGGAAACCTAATGGTAAGTGTGACGGACCGCCTGGCACCCCGACTGGGTACATCCATCAATCATTGCTTCCTAGTAAGTACCATAAGAACTGTACTGGAGCACCAAAACCACCATAAACCTCACAAACCGCCGCAGCTTGGTTGGGGTCTCGCCGTCCTCTACCCACCCTTGACCCAAGACCAGCTTCCAGTGGGTAGACCTCTTCGAGTCCAGAGAGCGTAGCAGGGACAGCACTTAGAAGAACTAGTGATTATATATGTTTTGTGATATAGCAGTCTCCAGAGTGAATGTAGTTCTCCAGTCCCCCAAAGATGAGCCAAGACTTCATGCGGTAAGCAAATCTCAATTTAATGCTACAAGCTACACTTGGCCGTTTATGACAATCCCTATGCAAGGGGTGCGCCCACATGGACCTTGTTGGGGACTCCAAAAAAAAAAACAGACACAGACCGATAAGAACAGTGATTAAATACCCAACACTCCCATAATAAACATACAATCCCTTCTCCCTGCTTGGGAGATAATTGGATCAGTAACTGTACTAATTCTAATTCAATTATCAGTTCCATGAGATTCATGCTCAAACACAGCTGCCTGCTTTCATGCAAACAAGTTGGCCCCCACCTCGTGGTTGTTCATAGGAATTGCAGCCATCCAGGCGAACAATTAGAACACTGCAGTGAGAAACGTTCCAAGATGTTAATAGGTGTTAACAAGCTCCAGGGTGGTCTCTGTTCATGCAGTTGTTCAGTAAGTTAACCATATAGTCCCAATTGCACGAACAGAGCATGTTTGAAGTATGGCAGGGGTAGGAGGCTGGCGGACAAGCCCCTCCAAAAGCCAGTGGCGAAGTTCAGTTTGTCACAGTAAGCAATACATCACATATTTTTTTCTTATCCACGTAATCAAGAATAACTAGCAGTGTTATTCTGATACTGGCAAATAAGACATTTTTAACTAACTTGCAAAATTGAATAACTAGTACTACCTCGGAAAGATGGTCAGAAGCCTGGTTTTAGTCATAAAAATTTTAACCTTCACATATAATCCTTAAAAAAATAATAATAATAATATAAATATATATATATATATATATATATATATATATATATTTATATATATATATATACACACAAATATATATATTATAATGTTAATGAATAAATAATAGTCATATGCCTTCAGGGAAATTGTACAAGAGAGATTTCTTCTCTGTAATTTTTCCCTGTAGTAAATAAACAGAATCACTGAATGGCTATAAGTACATCTACAGCAACATGAATATTAGTACAACATTAATTGTGTGATAACAGGTAAGTTGAACATAACATTTGTGATCTGCAAAACTGCTGATTCTGGCAGTGATCAGATATTATAAAGTGATATTCTATGTGACATCAGCATTATAGCAGAAGGTTTAGGACCATGGAATGATTCAAATGTTTACATTATATTAGTTATTTAGTTACTTTAATAAATAATAAAAACATTAACACCTTATGGGTTTATTTGTTTTATTTACATACAGACATGTTGATAGATAGACAGATAGACACAAATCATTTTAGTAAGACTGTAAATGTGCATATATGTTTGTGTTTTTAAATAGTTGTATTAACAAGAGACATATGCTTGTACAGACATTCACAAAAGTGAGATTTTGTCTATAATCTTTTACACTAGCCAAATAATTTAACAGATTGACGGTTGGGATGGTGGATAGATCGGTGGGTAAACAGAGATGGGTGCATGGTGGATTTGCCAAAGTTCTAGCCAATACTGCTATCTTCCGAATATGCTAAAGAATGAGAGTAAAGAATGAGAATTGTAACTGCGACTTTATGGACTAGATTTAATTTCCATTACTATGCAATGCAAAACAAATGTTTAAATGCACGGGAGATATTAAAACTCCAAGTTTCTTAAATGTTCTATTTATTTCAAAATTATTTAAGGCAGTTAAATGATGTTCATTTGGAGCTCTAACAAAACGTTTCCTGGCAACATAATTACTAGCCATTACTAGCCTCTATCCCTGACACAAGACAAGACACATCCACCTGGTTTATACCAAAAATCTTGCATCCGTCGTCATGAGATTTCATTGTACAATTAAGAGTTAGATATAATAACAGTGGTGCATAATCATAGCATGGCCAAAGTCACTTAGATTATGCACCTCCTCTGTTCTTATATCTAAATCTTAATTGTACAATGAAGTCTCATGATGATGGGTGCATGATTTTTTATATCGACTTGCAACCAATGCCTGCTCCTTTTACTATTGTGTTTATGAGCAGAGATACCTACTACAATGCCTAATATGCATTTTGTGCATATATAGCTGTTAATTTATTATAGTTGCAAGCACTGCAAATTTAATACATTAATTATAATTTGTTTTATATCTATGTTAATATTTGTAAAATATTTTCATGTCTCTGAAGATTCACTATCATCAATATTGCTTGATTTGCAATTTTAACTTGTTTCATATGGTCCTTGAACACTCAATATCAGAGAGATGCAAACTGTATGAGCATGAAATAAGTATTTTGGGGGAATATGATTAATATAATTATAAATATAATTAATGAATATTGGTAACATAAAAGCAAGAACAAAATATTACTCCTCCTCTGTGTGATGTGTAATACAGTCATACATTTTGTTGTAGAATGAACAATTTAATTTTAATCTATACATTTATTTAATTAGCTATTCAGAGGATAATTGCTTGACTTAGCTTTTACAGTCCCCAGTGTGCTTAGAATATAAATCTATCCTTTTTTAATTTTATTTCATAACACTCCTTATTGTTAAACCATTTGTTTGATTAAGTTACGATCTACTGAAGACATAGAAAAACCATAGTAGTGCCATAATTGTCCATAATTTAATAAGCTTAACATTTCAAGAGAAGGACATTTTTAATTGCACCTATTGCCAAAGCATCTGGCCTGTGTTTGTGTCTTTAGAACCCAGGAGCAGGAAGACAAACACAATTTTAGGTCTATTGACACAGTGAAAAACAGGTTTTTATTAAATTAGGTATAGGAATGCAAGCGAAAACCAGTGCAAATTAGATAAGACTCGATATATGGAGATTTACTTTAGACAACCATACATTTCTGTTAGATAACATTGAGTTGACAATACATTGAGATTTATCAGTCTACCATTTTCTGCTACACTTCTGATTCTGTAGAAGTTCAAAATGCTGATGTATGCTGTGCAGATGACAGATTACTTAAAGGGACACTCCAGGCACCCAGACCACCTCTGCCCATTGGAGTGGTCTGGGTGCCAACTCCCACCACCCTTAACCCTGCAAGTGTAATTATTGCAGTTTTTATAAACTGCAATAATTACCTTGAAGGGTTAAGTCCTTCTCTAGTGGCTGTCTTTCAGACAGTTCCTAGAGGGACTTCCATGTTCTTAGAACCTGAAAAGTGTTTTAAATGATGCTGGACGTCCTCCCGCTATGCATGAGCACCTCCAGCATCGCCGTAATACCCACAGGAAAGCACTGATTAATGCTTTCCTATGAGGAGGTCTAATGCGTGCGTGCGACCATTGTCGCGCATGCTCATTAGGTCTCCCTCGCCGGCTGACGTTGGCGGGGGAGGACCGTGGGCGGAGCCTGACCCAGTGCCAAGGGACACCTGTGCTGGATTCAGGTAAGTCACTGAAGGGGTGTGGTGTGGGGAGATGAGGGAGAGGGGCAATGCAGGAACCTGCAGTGCCAGGAAAACGGATATGTTTTCCTGGCACTAGAGAGTTCCTTTACGAAAGCAATGAAAAACAAGGCAAATCAGGTAGAGTATTATAACTGGAGTAGGAGGTTAGCATCTTAACAAACTAATTTATTTGGTTGCTATAGATGAAATCAGCTGTGCGTAGAACAGTCTCTGAAATATATGGTGGTGTACCAATGTGTTCGCTCTTCCAGTGTTTCTTTAGTTGATCTTCAGCCCATTGATATTGAAATATATACAAAATTCATATAATATATGATACTGCAGAAGAAGAGCCACAAATATGCAAAAAAAAATAAAAATATTTGATTAATATGTGGCTGTCTTGCAAGCTTGCAGTAGCCTGATGGGAACAACAAATTTGTTAACATATGTATACATTATTCCATTAAGAGGGGGACAGGCCCACAATGAAATACATGCAGATGTCAGCGATGTTCCTGGCATAGGAAAGGACTGGATAATCCATCATGGTGCTCTTGAACAGGGAGCAGAAGTTGGAGAACTGAGCAAATGACTAAACATGATATAGTGATGACTGCAAAAAAGACATGCTTTTCTGAACATGTTCTTCAGGGGGAAAAAAATAGCTCTTTCTAGCTGACAGTGACATTTCCCCTAAGAACACTTATAATGATCAAACTGACTCATTCTTAGCTAACACTTTTTTAAAAAGGATAAACTAAACTACTTGTTAGTGATTGACCTAAAGGTAGCTCTTCAAGAAAGAATGTGCAAGATCTTGTGCTATGGAAACATAATATAACAGTTCAATAATATAATTCTGAATATACTGTATATTTATATAAGCCTTTAGGGATTCTGTGTGATTTCTCCACCTGGACTGAAAGTGTGAACCTGCTATTTTTAGTCAGTCTTTCTTACTTTGCCATAGTCACTGGTACAAAATTATATTTAGATTACAATCATTGACAGAATGGATACAAACAAAATATGATTATTATTAAATTTAACTATTGTGAACTGCACACATTCATTTAATCTGCTTTAACAACTGTAACCTCTAAATTCATCTCTGAATGTTTGCTTGACTAATCTGACTCCCTGTTATTGCTCAGAATAGCAAGTCACCGCTAAAGGTGTCCGAAAACAAGATTCTAAAACTCCTCTTATTGTGGTTGCAGTCTTCAGCCTATTCTATTTCACATCACAACGTTCCGATGGCCTAAATAGCTATAGGTTTATTTATTTAACCAATAAAGAGCAAGCAAAATAACTGAGGGGGGATGTATTAAGATAAATAATCAAGGATGAACCTTCTAGCCATAGGCGTGCGCACGGGGTGTGCCGGGTGTGCCTGGGCACACCCTAATCCCCGCGGCACGCCTATGTATATTGAGACCGGCAGGGGAGATCTCAGGATCTCCCCTGTCGGCTCATGCAGAGCCGGCGCTATCCGAGCGCCGGCTCTGCTCTCAGCCTCCCTCCTCACTGACCCACATGCAGGGAGGGAGGCAGGAGAGGACCCGGCGGAGCTATTGCCGGCAGCTCTGCCGGGTTCCTCTCGCGAGATATGAGCGTTGCCGCAGCAACGCTCAAATCTCGCGAGAGTGAACTCTAGCCCCAGAGGGGCTAGAGTTCACTCTCCACTGGACCACCAGGGATGGAATCAGCAGCAACAAGGATCCCCCCTCCCTACAAAAGGTAAGAAGGGAGGGGGGATAGCAAGTAATGTACCCCCACCTCCACCCCCACAATCACCCACACACATACAGCACACACACACATACAGCACCCACAGACATACACAGCACCCACAGACATACACAGCACCCACACACATACAGCACCCACACACATACAACACCCACAGACATACACAGCACCCACAGACATACAGCACCCACAGACATACAGCACCCACAGACATACACAGCACCCACAGACATACAGCACCCACAGACATACACAGCACCCACACACATACAGCACCCACACACATACAGCACCCACAGACATACAGCACCCACAGACATACAGTACCCACAGACATACACAGCACCCACAGACATACACAGCACCCACAGACATACAGCACCCACAGACATACAGCACCCACAGACATACACCACCCACAGACATACACAGCACCCACAGACATACACAGCACCCACAGACATACAGCACCCACAGACATACAGCACCCACACACATACACAGCACCCACAGACATACACAGCACCCACAGACATACAGCACCCACAGACATACAGCACCCACAGACATACACAGCACCCACACACATACAGCACCCACACACATACAGCACCCACACACATACAGCACCCACAGACATACACAGCACCCACAGACATACACAGCACCAACACACATACAGCACCCACACACAGCACCCTCACACACACACAGCACACTAACAGCACCCTCACAAACACACAGCACACTAACAGTACCCTCACAAACACAAACAGGACCCTAACAAACACACACACAGCACACTACCAGTACCCTCACACACAGTACATTAACAGCACCCTCACAAGCGCACACACACACACACAAACAGCACCCTCACACACAGTAGAGTAACAGCACCCTCACAAGCGCGCACACACAAACACCCTCACCCACATAGCACACTACCAGCACCATCACACACACATCACACTAACAGCACCCTCACACAGCACACACACAAACACACACACACGCAGCAGTGTGTATGTGTGTGTATATATATATATATATATATATATATATACATATATATACATACATACATATATGCGGCGTGTGCTTGTGCTTTAGGGTGCACACCCTAATGCAATAGGCTGCGCACGCCTATGCTTCTAGCAATTTCTTAAAAACAAACAAACAAAAAACTGACTATACATCAGGAAAAGTCTGATTCAGTGTAATCATTAAAACGGGTTTTTAGTTGTTTGTTTTTTGTCTCGATATATTATGCTGCAGTGTTTGTACTAGCACTATAAATACAACTAAATGTAAGTACATTAAGTACACTAAACATTTTACACAATGAACCACTCATCAAATAAATAGGTACTGTTTCATCATTGTAAAGTTAGTTTTATAAATTAATAAAAATGTATAGTGTCATGGGGAAAAAGTAGACCCTCTTTGAATTCTATGGTTTTACATACCAGGACATAATAACAATCATCTGTTCCCTTGCAGGTCTTGAAATTGGGTAAATGCAACCTCAGATGAAAAATAACACATGACATATTACAATGTGTCATTATTGTTTTGACAAAAATAAACCCAACATGGAAATGTCGTGTGTGGAAAAACTAAGTACACCGTTACTGCCTCCATAGGAAATAAGAGGCTAAGTAGCAGACAGGCTCTGCTAATTAAATGACCTTGATTAATTTATCATCAGCAAGTGTGACTATCACCACAAAAGCAAAGATTTGCAGTTTTCTGGTCTGGAACATTGAAGTGTTTGTTAACACAATGTCAAGGTGGAAAGACAACAGCAATGATCATAGAGAAGCAATTGTTGGTGTTCATCAAACTGGGAAAGATTATAATGCCATTTCCAAATAATTTAAAGTCCATCATTCTACAGTGCAAATGGTTATTCCAAAGTGGAAAACATTTAACACAGTGGTGGAGTGGGCATCCCAGAAAATTCACCCCAAGGTCGGTCCATGCAAAGCTCAGAGAAATTGCAAAAACACAATAGTTACATCTCAGGCCTGAGCATGTTAAATGTTAAAGTTCATGACGGTACAGTTATAAAAAGAATGAACAAGTGTTGGATCTGTTGCCAGGAGACAGCCTCTTCTCTCTAAAAAGAACATGACAGCATGGCTAAGGTTTGCAAAGTTGCATTTGAGCAAACCACAAGACTTCTGGAACAATGTCCTTTGAACAGACAAGACGAAAGTGGAGATGTTCGGCCATAATGCCAAACACAACATATCAGCAAAAACACCTCATTCCAACTGTCAAACATGGTGGTGGAGAGATGATGATTTGGGCTTGTTTTGCAGCCACCTGGGATCTGGGAACCTTGCAGTCATTGAGTCGACCAAAATTCCTCCACAACGATGTGAGAGGCTGATAAAGACATACAGAAAATGATTACTTCAAGTGATTACTGCTAAAGGTTGTTCTACAAGTTATCATAAGGTGTACTTAGTTTTTCATACATGGCATCTCCATTTTGGTTTTATTTTTGTTAAATGCATCATGACATGGTATATGTCATGTGGCATTGTTCATCCGAAGTTTCATTTGATATATATATATATATATATATATATATATATTTATAATACAGCCAACAGTCATATATAAAAAAAAATACAGCAATTACTTTTGCCAAATGCTAACAAATGTATAAAGGTTGAGTTAGTGCATGGATTGTCCCTTTAATATAACCCCAATGTGAAATTGGTTTATCTCTTTAGATTCTGGCACACAATGGAAAGCATAAACAGGACATATATAGAAGAACTGGTAATTACTGGATTTGCTGTTGGGTCTAGACTACGAATCATCATATTTATAGCATTACTCTTGGTTTACTTTGTTACAATAGTTGGAAATATCTTTATAATATGTATTATTTGTATAGATTACCATCTCCACTCACCTATGTACATTTTCTTGGTTTGTTTGTCATTCATGGAAATCTGTGTCATTTCCACTGTGATATGCAAGCTTTTGTTCATCCTTATGTTAAAGAATGAAACTATATCAAGAGCCGGATGCCTTACACAATCCTATTTTTATTTTTTCATAACCTCTTCCGATTTCCTACTCTTAAGCGTTATGTCAGTTGATCGTTATGTGGCAATCAGCTATCCACTCCAATACACCTCTATTATGAGAAAGAAAACATGTATCAGATTAGTGATTGGATGTATATTAACTTCATCTGCCTGCCTTCTGTATCCTATTGTGACAATCTCAAGTGCGCCCCTTTGTGGTCATGTGTTGAATCATTTCTTTTGTGACAGTGCAGCTTTCATGAAATTGATCTGCGTAGATACTACATTAATTAAATTATCAACTGTAATAATATCAGTCATAATCCTAATTGGACCTTTAGTCATTACAATCATATCCTATTTGTTGATTGTGTTGACTGTAATACAAATTCCATCGGACACAGGTCTAAGGAAAACATTTTCTACTTGTATGTCTCACCTCACAATGGTGTGTATAGTTTTTGGGAGTGCAATATTCATTGATATTAGGCCATCCGGGGATTATTCAATAGAGACAGACAAAGCTGTGAATCTGATAAGCACTTTATTGGGTCCTTTACTCAACCCCTTCATTTATACATTAAGGAATAGGGCAGTAAAGGACTCAATCAGAAATTCAGTGAGAAGGAAAATGAATTTCTTACATTAGATGCATAGTGTATGTGCACACACGCGCGTGCGTTCAGTGTCATACTTACCAATCGTTGATTCCCATGGAGACACTTCTGGTTGTCACCGGTCATGCTCTGCCCTTGCATCTGACGTTAGATGCAGCCGCAATAAAGGGAAGCCACAGAAGCCTTGAAATTGTTCAATGAATTTGTAGCTAAGCTATGCAAACTTGCTGTCTGAGCTCCCTGCAATACTTACACGTGTACCGAACCCTGCCACTTGGAAACCGACTTTGCTGACTTATCTAAACCCTGATAACGGAAGTGACTCTGACTACTCTATTGCCTACTCCTACAAGTTTATTCAATTTAATCTACACTACAAGGTTTCCTGCAAGAACTTTAACCCTATACTTGCCTGCCGTCTAAAGCTCTCCTCTGATTAACCCCATAAGGAACATGACGGAAATATTCCGTCGTGATTCCCTTTGATTTCTGAAGTTGTGTCCTTAAGGGGTTAACTAGCTTTTGCTACTTTCTAACAACCAGCCTGCCAATGTTGTCCTCTACAAATAACGTATTCCTTTTTTTTCATTGTTCTGCCTGCTTAATTTATTTTTCACTATAAATTGGAGAAGGAATTCAATAAGAAGGAACTTTATTCAGTTTTTGTTGTTTCTACTTCAAGTTTCTCTGAAAAGTCTCCTACAAGACTTTAACAAAGTAAGGTTTTTTAATTTTCAAATTAATTGTGCTTAAAGTGACAGTGCACATTTAATTTTATTTTGCATTTGTGTTCCATGAAATTAAAATTCCAAAATATTACACTCAGTATATATGTATATATACTTGTACATAAGTACATGCATTCTTAATCTGAATGAAAAAACAGACACTAGTCACAGAACACAACTCTGTGCCCATTTGCAATGGTTTTAGGGTAATTTAGGGCATAAGTAAACTAGAATCCAATTAGAAAAGACAAATGGAGAGAAACCCCATAAGGGGAAAAACTCCAAAAGAAATTGTAGATTATGCTAGCTTTAGTGTACCTATAATCTTAATTTTATTAATGACAGGAGGCAAGTATTTGCTTAAGTCTCTCTTTACTAGAACTCCACAGCAGCACAGAAAAACAACCAATCAGAAAAAGTTAGGTACTATAAAACTCCCCTTCCCATGCATCATTTCCTCTTTCAAGCTGCGACAAGACAGAACAAAATACAGAAAATATAATGGGGAAGAAACGAAGTCCTAGATATTATGAAAAACAACAACGTCCACCATCCTAGAAGAGCTGTCGAACCAGATAGTGTTGATGGACTGTAAACTGAAACGAAAGAAAACAGAGTCGAACAGGTTGGTTAGCCAATGAAATGTACTTTGAACAAGCATGTAGGTACCCAATGCAACAACCCAAATTTTAGCATAACCTGCATAGATCCCAACCCTACTTATGAAAAACAGACATAAGAACAAGTGACAGGTAGCAGAGACAACAAGCAGAGTTGCATACATACCTGATGGACTCAAACTATTAAAAGTAAACAAGGGAGGGATAAGAACGGGTGGGAAATACTCGCCTCCTGTCCTTAATAAAATTAAGATTATAGGTACACTAAAGCTAGCATAATCTACAATGTTATAACATGACAGGAGGCTTCGTATTTGCTGTTTTAACGCTCAGTCAACAAAACCAACGCTGTTTGTTTCGTACCTATTCCTGGAGATATCAGAGCAATCCTAAATGGACTTTCCAACTGCGATAAATGACAGTAGACGGATCGATGAAGACGCCAGCTGACGAAGCATCCCAAATACGGAAAAAACACCATCCGCTGATAGATCCATTGTACCTGTTTCCTAGCAGCCGGTCCATGAGCTGCCAATCTGACCTATTAGCCATTTTCCTGTAGTTGTAAAATGTCAAAGGTAATTTGCGGACTTAGGGTCGCGAGAAGAAACTGCCACCATGTCTCGACTCTTGATGCGTAAGGTGGCTCCTCCGATCGTGCCAGGGTCACCCAGCAATGTGTCCTTGCAGGTAGATCTCCAATTCCAAGGAATGCACCCAAGTCCATCACCAATTCCGTAATATAACCGAGTAGGATCTTCCGTTCCCTCACGGCCTACTCGATGAGAAGTCTCATCCGAGAATATGTTTATTATGCCAGCAAGAGTGTGGTCAAACTAGCTGTATCCTAAGTGATTCCAATATTCCAAATGGACTGTGTAATCCTTGGTTGCGGTAGAGAAAAGACTCCAAAAGGACGTCCAATCAGGGTACCAAACTGAACTTGTGTGGTGGGCTATTCTGGGAATAGTGAGTCCCGGAAAAATTCAAAGGGATGGGAAACGTAAACCGGAGTTGAGATTTCCATCCAGATATGTCATATTCTATGAGCGATAAGATGTATGGATCCAATGGTGATTAGGACCTGTATAACAACAAAGAGTCCTCACCTGCTGTAGTGAGAGAGTGAAATAATCTGATTACCCATAGTCCTGTGCCACACCCGACCTGTCAAAACTCGTGTAGGGGTTCCTGGTCTACACGCCACCTTCAAGATAGGGGTATAATATATAGTGAGACCCCTAGGTCCCTGTACCTCTGACTGTTCGGGCACATATCTCCCAGAGTAGGTCCTAGGTCAAGGGCCCCAGAAATGTGAGTTCGATAACCGAAGTCAAAATCTCCCTATAGAGGGATACCTCCCTTCTGATCTTGGAGTCCCGCAAACACATAGCGTTCTCCAATACGCAAGCAAGGCGTAAAGTGGCTTCGCTCACGACAGGTGACTCCAGAGAGCAGATATAATGAAAAAACAAGGGTCTAGCTTCAACCGTCCGAAACATGTGTTGTCCCATTTGAGAATGTCGGCAGCCGTATCTGAGTCTGCTACACATCCTAAGCCGTACTCCAGTGGTAGGTTGTGGCCCGACTTTGACGTCCGTGTAGGAGTCGGGGCACACCGGGTACCTCCATAGAGTCTCGTAGGTCTCCTTGATGGTAGTTGAAAAGTGGGTTAGCGAGAACCCAAACCTCTTGGTTTGGGTTCTCGCTAACCCACTTTTCAACTACCATCAAGGAGACCTACGAGAGGCTCCCGTGAGGGATATAGAGTATAGATGGAGGGCCCTCCATCTCCGAACCATGTTCACTAGATACGTGTTCAGAGGGGTAGGGGCAGTCCTGTCATCTTATCCCAAGATTGTAATGACCAGGGATCTCAAGTCAACCGGGGTTTACGGTCTTTCCATGCGATCCATGCATACGGTGTGCCTTCAGACCGGGTAGTGGGTTTTCCCTAGTCTTGTCACCCAAGCAAGGCAGTGCCCATTCGCTCCATGAAGGTCTCAGTATCTCATGCCATCTTGATATGGGGAAAAACTGTCTGCGCAGTTTGTTCGCAATGGTCTGGATATCTAAAACAGAATGCCATTGCCTGTTTTATATAGCGCAGAATAAACCAAAACCTTCACTCTTGTAATACCTGAGGCTCATCCTTAAGCTGTACCATCTCCAGGAGTGTGTGTAAATAAGCGGGAGTCTCCCCCGTTATCCCTCTGAGTATTTCTCGCATGTGGTACAGTGGTCCGGATCCAGTAGGTTTATTACAGGAGGTGCAATGGAGGGATCCAGTCTAAATATATATATATATCCTGCATGATCAGGAAGCCCTCTATAATGAAATCTGTAGCACGGTCGTTAGATCTAATTGAATGCAGGAGGGACGCCCCTCTATGCAGTCATCGTTGTCCCGTACAGGTACAAGCCTGTGTGAAGAACAAATGGACGGCACCGTAGTGCGTTGAGTGTATGAGAGGGCCGCGCTCTCTAATAATGTAACCGAACTCCGTGTCAGCGTCCGGCTGATAGCCTGAGCGGGCCGCACCCGTTAATAACCAAACAGATTCCACATCCGTGACCGGTTCTCTCCACGGGAATGTGTTACTCAAAACATGTCCTCTGTATCCAGCTCAGTAGAGGGCTGAGATTGAGGGAGGGCCGCGCCCTCAAATCACAAATCAATGTCCGGTTCCTTATATTAGAGGGGTTCACTCTCTGTTCGTGAAAATAAAATATCATTCACAGATCAAGGTGACGGAGGGCCGCACCCTCTTGTAATCCAAACTAGAGTCCCTTAGAGACTCAGGGTGACCAACTGCAGGGGTACACCATTTACTAATAGCATCATAAGACTGAGATCCTGAGGTGGGTCTCTCTGACCACGAGACCTCTCTCGGAATCGCTCACGTGAGATGGAGTCGACTGGTAATAAACCAGACCGATGGCAGATGGAATAGTATACAACCTCGGGCCGTGCCCATCCTTAAAAACCGAAAGGGAGGGTGCAAAAATGCCACCTTCGGAAACAATGATCGAAACTACCAACTGACCACCCAGGTCCCGTATGCGCGTGCGTGTCCAGGATGACCATTGGTAGCCTGATGAAAGCTGGAGACGTTCTTCCGCAATCCACGAGAGCCCGGGAGGTCGGAGGAGGTCAAGTCAGACCTCTCAACGACCCAAGCAATAGGACAATAGGAAGGCTCGACAACCAAGAAATTACAAATAATGTAGATAACTGTAAATACGTACCTCGGAGAGAAGGTAAATAGCAGATAGAAACAGCAAGTCAAGTAAACCCAACTGAAAGGGTCAGGAGCTAAACCTGACGTAGGACCAACTACCAATACCTAAGATGGATACCGTAAAGGCAGCTAAAGGGTTTAGTTGCGAAAGGTAAGGAAACCGTGCTCCCCTGTTGGCGTCCGAGCACTGGTCCCTGCAAGTGTGAAATTCTCCTTGGAGATGTTCCGCCGTTGGGCTGGTGTAAACCGTGGTTGTGTGTCCGGGAATCTTCATAAAATCTTTGCCCCTTAGGGCATGAGGTTTAGGGCCTTCACCCTTCCAATCATACTTAGGTGTTCGTATACTGGTGTCCACTTGGATGGTATGGCAGCAGAGCTTGCCTGGACACCTATCACCATGTCAATAGTGGGTGCTGAGCTTTCCTCAGTGATATTCCCCCAGGCCTGCGGCCAAATGGGGGTTCAGGCACAGACAGAGCAGGCGAGTCAGAAGGGCACAGACATAACAGGCCAATCAATGGGGCACAGACGTAGCAGGCCAATCAATGGGGCACAGACATAGCAGGCCAATCAATGGGGCACAGACGTAGCAGGCCAATCAATGGGGCACAGATGTAGCAGGCAAATCAATGGGGCACAGACATAGCAGGCCGATCAATGGGGCACAGACATAGCAGGCCAACCAAAGGGGTACAGACATAGCAGGCCAACCCTGGTTGCGTCTGAACGAGTAAGGAGGGACCCCTGTGTTTGGGCAGAGCCCCAAACATTAGTAAATCGTCAGGGTACACTGTGACATAGGACCCCTAGACGCTAGCCTTTTTTGACAGTGCAATACTGTATCAATAAACCTGAACTGGGACTAGCATTCCCTAAATGCCTAGCAGGCAAAATAGTGGTATTCCAGCTGTAGTGGATATAGGCTGAAAATGTTCCAGTGTCCATAAAATCATGACATACAGCGTGATTACATTTATAACTGTGAATGGGTTATGTAGATGAAGCCGCTGCAGACCTGTTTGAGATCTCTTCATCAATATTATGTCTCATCAGTATATCATCTGAATAAAATTAGTGTGAGCATAGACTGGTCTCTCATCCCAGTTTGAGCCAGGGCCAAGTCTGCTTAGCTTTTTAGATTTGCCCTGGACAGTGAGCATCTTACTTGAGTAACAAAGTAAGATATACCTATACCTAGAAAGATACAAAAGAAAGTACGCTCATAGGGGATTAACGTTAATATAATAAACGGCCCCTTATTTTTTGTCACACTCACAGAATTGAGGTTGTTTTCAAGCCCATCAAAATGTGTAGATTCTCATGAATTCCTCGTAGTTGGAGTAGTGGACATTACATGCAAGAAATGAAAGATAGCATAGTATATCACTGTTTGAAAAAGTATAAATCGGCTTTAATGGTTGCACTTACAGTATAAAAGATGTAAAAAGGCCCATCAATACAATTCTGTCGTCCAGTCAATACAGAGAACGAAGTACTTGTAGAGACCTCAGGCAAGCAAACAGAAAAATATATAAAATCAAATAAAAAGTTTCAGCAAATAACTCTACGCGTTTCGTCTGTATTCACAGACTTCCTCAGGAGTGGTGAAGTACTTCAAGTCTTCTGGGTACTTTGTCTTCCATTTATAGGTCCTCCCGCCGTTTTTTCAGATTGATTTCCCCCCTATCTGCTGTTTCTGATCAGCTGTATTGCAGTTCGTGATAGCATTCCATATATGGAGTTCCGGAGCGTCTCCGTGGAACGCACGTGCGTTCCACCAACCCGGAAACATCCGCGTTCTCGTCAGCTATGCGGAAGTGATCAGCTAGTGCGGACGCAGTCCATACCGTTGGAACGCACGTGCGTTCCATTTCATCCCCACGAAGATTGAGCAATCATCATAAAATAAGATAAAAAGAAATACATAATATTACTAATTCATTCAGAGCATCATTACTGTTAACCAACCAAAAGGGTATATATTAAAATTAAAATTAAAACTCATACTCTGAAATATGATCCAAAAAGTAAGGCACACTTATGACATTTTCGTGATCTTAAAGTGATCCCAACACTTAGTACTTATCACATATAGTGGTTAAATGTTAGCAATGTTTTATTAGTCTCATACATTACTCACAGTCTATTATGAGAGACATCTTATATGTACAGTTAGGAGATGACAAGAATAAAATAAAATAGAACAACATAACAACAAGGTTAGAGTAAAATATAAAATAAAGAGTAAGGTATCTGGGGTAAGTGCATAGTGGAGAAAACAGAGAGAGGGATTCTGGAATACGACATGAGCCTAATGAATAAAAATAAATATAAATATAAAAATAAAAATAAAAAAATAAATAAAAATAAAAATAATAATAAAAATAAAAATAAAAATAAAATAGAAAAAGGAAAAAATTGAAAAATTGAAAAAATGCCTGAGTTAAATTATAAAAAACAAATTAAATCGAAATCCACATTCAGCCCTAGAGGCTGAAGTGTTTTCAATCTATGGATCCAGAATCCCTCCCTCTGTCTAAGTTTGTTGGTAATATCCCCTCCTCTTACATCCAGATTCACCCGTTCAATGACAACCCAAGATAAATTATGGGTTTTAAACATTGGGCATATATTACAGTGTGTGGGGACTGAATGATTCCTAACCCCCTTCTTTATATTATTTAGGTGTTCCAAAAAGCGTACTTTTGCTTTTCGTCCTGTTCTCCCCACATACTGCGCCCCGCAACCACAGCTGAGGAGGTATACTACATAAGTGGATATACATGTGATGTGTCCTTTAATTTTGAATTCTTCTCCCGTTGTTGTACTTTTAAAGCCAGAAACATGACATGGCATGGACCTGCAAGCTTTGCATTTTCCACATGTGAAAAAGCCTTTTCTACTATTCTTTTCCTCCTCAGTTTTGTTTAACGGTTTGAACAAGCTGGGTGTGAGGTGAGTTGAAAAGTTTCTCCCTTTTCTATAAATAACTTTAGAGATGTCTGGTAATTGACATCCCAAAAATTTGTCGTGTTGTAAAATGGACCAATGTTTTTTTATTATTTTATTGATGTGAAAGGCTTTCGAATTATATTGTGTATTGAATGAGAATTCAAAAGGATTCTTTTTGCTAAGTGATTTTTTATGTTTATCCACCAGGAGATCTCCCCTATTGATGTTTCTTATCTTTTGTACCTCAGTTTGTAGTTGATCCTTCTTGTAACCCTTTTCTACAAATTTCCTAGTTAGGAAGTCTGCTTGTTCTATATACAGACTCTCATCTGAACAATTTCATCTCAATCTAGTGTATTGGCTCTTCGGAACTCCTGCAAGCCACTTGGGATGATGTCCACTATCTGATTGGATGAAACTGTTCATGTCTGTAGGCTTGAAGTATGTTTTAGTTCTAATCTTTAGATCTTCAATAAAGATCGTCAGATCCAGAAAGTCTATGGTTGTGTGGTTAAACATACTGCACTTGGGTGGTCTAAACTTGTAATTTTCTATCTTACTTGAGTAGTCTGGAGTATGACTCCCTGGATGGACCAGGTACATATATACTGAAGCACAGGGATCAGAACTTAAACATAATTGTGCAACATAAAAGCTTCACGTATCCTAAGCATCATCTCAAATCCAACAAAAGAATATGGGCACATGATCCACGTGTTTCTCTAGCATGCATCTAAATATACAGCAGATACATTGTGACTGCAGTGCTTGGACTCATACTGTACAGGGGATTTGTACTCATGGAGAAAGATTCCCAGTGCAAGTCTGTAACCACTGAGCTACCATAAGTAGCATACAATAGTGTGCTTACACTTGATCTAATAGGAGGTGGATAATGAGAGGAGAGTTAGTGGTTGCAGGGCACAGCCATGTTAATGATCTCTACTGACCACATGTAAAACGAGAACCTAGCAATGAATAGAGGGTATGCTGATGCCTAAGGTGAGCTACATAACTTATGGCTCTGTATGCGCCATGTTACAGAGCCAGAAACCCAGTGGGGGAAGAAACCTTGATGTCTGACCACCGTGGGTGAAGGAGGGGCCGCAAGCGGGCGCACCCTCCTCTAGCTGGTCGGATGCCCGCGGAAGGAGCCGCGCGGCGAGGTGGCAACGTGTATGAGTGGCCCGGCCGCCGGGTACTCGCATCCGACCGCGAGATACCCTGTGCGCCGGCAGGCTCACACTGGAGCTCGGGGGATCAGATGAGGCAGCCAAACGGCTAGTCTCCTGAAACCCCGAGCTAAACACAAGTAGCCCGCGGGGAGGGTTAACTGCAGGGCGCTAGAGAGTGGTGTAGGGGGAGAGGTAGAAATAGAAAGGGGTAAGCTGAAAGGTATCCCCAGTAAAACCCCCATAAAACCACCACAAGTAGAGGGGACATCCACAAAGAAACAGGGGAAGCCCAAAGAAAGCAAAAGGGCAGTAATCCCAAACCAAATAACATGAAAATATAACTAAACATAATATATATAACCTAAAATAAATAAATAGATATATCATATGAAAATTAAATATAATATATAAAATATATATATAAAAAAATAATTTATAATATGATAACTAAATATAATAAATCATAAATAAGTCATAACAAAATCCCAAAGCCCCCAACTAATATTAGCAGGAGGTAGTGGTACTTTGACCTGTACTGACTGCGGAGCAGCAAAGAAAGAGAAAATGATGCATGGGGAGGGGAGTTTTATAGTACCTAACTTTTTTCTGATTGGTTGTTTTTCTGTGCTGCTGTGGAGTTCTAGTAAAGAGAGACTTAAGCAAATACGAAGCCTCCTGTCATGTTATAAAATTACCCTCGAGTGCAGATGCTAAAAAAGGGGTAACAAAATAAAACAATAAAATAAAAAAATAATAAATAACTATATATCTACGAAAAAAGGTGTAAGCTGCTATGCACATGAAAGGTGATTACTAAAACCTTTAAAATCGAATGTGGTAGAAAAAGTCAGCACTAAAAAGTATGCCCCTGAATGTTAAAAAAAAATGGGGGAATCGGAGTAAAAATACTTCAGTTCTTAAATGCAAAGTCTGTTTCCTACCTCCATAGTGGTGGTGGATATAAAATATCCACGTTAATAATTATGAACATTATTATTATTGTTAAACCTTATATTTTATATCCACCACTGTGGAGGTAGGAAACAGACTTTGCATTTAAGAACTGAAGTATTTTTACTCCGATTCCCCCTTTTTTAACATTCAGGGGCATACTTTTTAGAGCTGACACTAAAATAAAATAATGCTTAATTAAGTCCTTATTAATGGATACGATTAATAAAAAAAGAAAAGAGAATCAAACACACGTTAAGTGAAAAAAGAGAAAAAAGTGCTTATAGTGGAAAAACTGTGTGAGTGGATTAAAACAGATTGCTGAGGAGCACTTCAAATTCAGTGAAATAGAGCTGGAGGCCACTTAGTATAATTAAACTTTATAGTGTACAATTAGATTGGATTAGAAAATATAATTCAATAAGGTAATAAACCTTTCATAGTAAAATTGCGAGCTATAACTATCTAAATTGATAGGACATCAGCCTAAATCCATTATAGAAGGGAAATTGTGTAAAAAGAAATATCCACTAGAAATAGATAGGGCTGCTAACAATTAGATTAAGCTCTCTCAAATAGTTACAAAAATGTACTAAACAAATTCATGAATAGATATGGTGAAACAATCATTGTCTTGTAGTAAAATAAGACTCAAATCTCAGATTACAAATGTAGTAAACAGAGCATACAGATAAATACAAAGTAGGTAATACCTGAGACAGTAAACTGCCATAAAAACCAAAGTGATTAAATGTTATAGTTGGAACCCTGACAGTAGTTTAAATGATTATATAAAACTTCCACTAGTGAGGTATTGAAGGAATGTGTACAAATTAAAGATACAAGTCAAGGGCTATTGATAAAGGTGCACTTAGGTGCCGAAATGCTAATCGAGCAGACGCTGTCTTAGATTTTAATCAGATAGATGGTATGAGTGGATACGATTACACCCTTTCGTACTGACTGGATACCTTTTTGTTAAGTATATGTGATCTTATAAGGGGGACTGCCTCAAAGCAGTATACATACTGTGGGGTAGGCTGTAGTTGTCAGGATAAACCAATAGCCCCGCAGAATTAAGTAAAACACGTATCAAATATAAACTAACAACGTATTACCGGGCATTAGAATGGCTGTAGTTAACGAAATAGAATAAACAGTAACGAGCTGAGGTCAGTGTTACGAAAGCCCCTCTGTATGCTGCAAGGCTATCGCTTTCTTTACCCGGGTTGCTAATTGACACAGTAATAGATACTTTTCTTGTTATTTCTATTTGGATACTTTTCATACCGTGTTATACGAATGATCCTGGTTACTCATTCGTACATGCGAACAGCCAACCATCCAGCCCTTGGCGTGTGCCGCCACTTAACCCCAGTCACCTTTGAATTCACTGAAAGACCTGACGAACGGTCGACCACCCTACGAGTGGAGTGTGCCTATAATTAACCTCAGAGGAGCTGCGGTTTGTGGTTAACCGTAACCTAATCGACTGGCCTCAGGGTGGCCCCGTTCGGATACAATTAGATGAAAGGATTACCGAACGTCAACCACCTACCATCTGGCGTCTGGCCTCAATTAACATGTGGTTTCTGCGGTTAACCGCAAGTTAAGTACCTCTTTCAAGGTGGGCGCCGTTCGTATGCCGAACACGAGGCGGCGGCCATCTTTTGTTGTCGAATGCCCCAGCGGGATTTAAGCCCCAAGCGCCTGGAACTAGAATCGGCCAAAGATTTACACGAACACCGCCAAGATGTCGGTTGTCCCATCCATTCGTACCAAAACCTACGAACTGTCACATCCTGTTCATAGCTGCGGATCATTCTGGCTATGGCTTCTGGTACCCAGTACTCTTTTTACAATTCTTGTTTAGTTTTTCTTGGTTTTTTGGTTTTCTTTTCTATGTCTGGTTTTCTTTATGCTGGGTTTTTCTGGGTTCATTCCTGTAAACCGTCCCGGGAATTCCCAGTCTCCAGGGTTCCTTTAAATGTTTGTTTTATGTTGACACACCCATTTGTTTTCCATCATTCCTTTTGTTTCAGTGTTCCTGCAGGCAGCTGCTCAAGTCTTCTGCCCTTTCTTGCAGGTAAGTACTATGTGTGTTTTCTTTGGTTGGTTTAGCTTGCATTAGGCAGAGTAGGACCTGCCAGATATGGGGTACATTGGCGTTGTTGGCAGACTTATGCAATGTATGATCATATAATGTGACTAAATCCCCATGATTTTCATATATTGTACTTAGTTATTTCTCCTCTTGTTTTGCCTATCATATCTTGTCTTGTTTTAGTTTGTATTCCCAGTCCATGCACAGTCCTGTCCTGTCCTGCCCATGTTATGTCTGTTTCCCTAATGTATTGTGTACATGTTCTGGGTTTAGCTTCCTATCCATCTCTGGTTCTGGGTTCTATTAGTTCTGTCTTGTTTTTCATATTTGGTGCCTTTACTAGTCTTTCCTTGTTTCTGTACTGGATACATTCTGCTGCAGTACCTCCCTATTCAGCTCCGGGAGGTCTGCTTAATTCCTGCTCCTAGTTCCTGGGATCCGCATAAGCTGAATCAGGGTTCTGGTTTGTGGCTGCACAAAAGCTGGTGCTCAACACCAGGGGGTGTGCGGTTACCCTGCACCAGACCCTGCTAATCCACCTCCACACTGTGACTCCTTTTCTTTACATCAGGCATACTGGGTCCCGGTCCTCGCACCGCCGCCTGGACAGTGTCTGGGTCCCGGGAACCGGACCGCCACCGTGACACGAACAGACATTTATATACCGTTCGGGAGATCTGAGCGCAATTCCTATATCTTGTGCGCTCAGATCTGAGCTATCCAGAGACTGGTTGAATGGGCTATGTTCGTATTAAAACCTAAAAGTTATGTATTTTTATGTTATTTTCATGTGGGTATAACATGTGGTATTTTTATGCAGTTGGAGACAATAAGGTTAGTGTAAACGTTGAAACCAATTATCTCCAAGCTAGGCGGGAACATTTTCAAATGATACACTGTAATACCATTGGTTGGGACATTGCATTGTCCAGTATCCCATCAGGTCCAGAAGGGGTTGTCCCTGTACCTGAAAACTGTAAAAAAAATGCCATGCATCAGTGCCAATTAAATCAGATCATTTTACCCTCAACTCGCAGCCTTGACTCATGTTGTAGGGAACAGTGAATCCTAGCTCTACTATAGCTAGTGGGATATTCAACACTTGCAGGTTTTTGCCGATTGTAGCAGCGTTCGTCTCTCCGAGTTCGGGAACCAGGATAACCAAGCGGTCCAACGTTCAGCTAGCCTGGAGGCAACTGTAACAGTCAGGAATACAGAAAGGAACAAATATGGAAAGAAAGGGTCAGGGATACCAGAAATATAGGAAGTCAAACAAAGCCAAGATCAAAAACCAAATAACAGAATCAGGAACACGCTCTCGGATAACCAACAGGAAACCACGACAGGGCACTGAACTGCAGGTTTGGGTTTAAATAAATCCTGCTATTGGCTGATTTGGGTCCCATGACCTCAGAACATGCGTGCATGGCGAAAACGTGACACCACACGCATGTTCACGTCACTAGTGAGGTCATTGCAGCGGCCGGCATCCTTCCTAACACTGGACCCGGACACTGAATTGCAAACTGCACGGAGGTAGAGGCTCTAGAGGTAAGGTGAGTAACCTCTCCCTCCTTAAGTGTAACTGCACCAATCAGATGGTATCACATCGTGGTGCTGATCAGGCACAGTTACAGTAGGCAGGGCATCAATTTTTGTTATTTTATTTATGATTACCCTAACCTACACGAGGCTTCTGGTAGCTACTGATCAATTTAAATTGCTGCATACTTTAAATTTATAGTAAAGCTCTCACCTTCTGTGAATAAAATATCTTGTGTATGTCTGTGTGTGTGCTCACTATTAAGGATATTATGGCACTACGAAAAAATGGCGGGCTACAAAATTAATAAAAGGAATGGAGCATTTTAGCTATAAAGAAAGGTTAACACATTTAAACCTCTTTAGTTTAGAAAAACAACGTCTCAAAGGGGATGTGATAACATTATACAAATATCCGGGGCCAATACAAACCATTGTCTGAAAGTCTGTTCATAAACAGGACTATACATAGGACATGAGGTCATGCATTTAGACTAGAAAAAAGATTTAGTCTAAGACAAGAGTTTTTTTTTACAGTAAGAACAATAAGGAATTTGACAGCCCAGACAGTCTCCCTGCTGGCAGATCCACAGCTAGCTAAAAGGGGCCATTTGATTGCTCTTTGAAGCGATCACATGGCCGCTGGGGGCCTCATTTGCTCTGGGAAGGCTGCCTGGGCTGTCAGGCAGTCCTCCTGAAGAGGATCGCGGTGGAGGTAAGTACCGCGGACCTCCTGGGGGCTTAAGCAGTTACGGCGTTCTATGCCGCCTCAACGGCTTTAAAGCCCATTATAATGGGGACAGCATAGAAAGCTGTAACGGCATTAAGGGGTTAACATCCCCATCTAAGAAGTAGTACCTTATTTCCCTTAGGGATAATCTTTAAAGGCATAACAATGTACATACTGGAACATACTCATGCCCTTGGTGATCACCAGAATTACCTGCCATGGCCTTACAGTTCTATCCAGACCGAGCCACAACCTTCCAGTACTGGGAGACTCCCCGTTGATAGACATACAAGGAAGTCGGTTGAGGGAAATGTCTACTGTTTATTAAACAGAACCATGGGTTTATAATAACATGCAATAAAGGGAAGTCTGGGGGAGAATCATTAGATACCAATCAGATGTTGACAACTATTAAATAACAGAATGGCCAGCTCAAGCGCACATTATGGTATGGGCATCTAACAAAGGATTGATATAAAACGTATCTATGGGGCATTACTAGGTGGAGACTTCTTAGAATAGGAGGGTGTAAGGGTGGGATCTTCTTAGAACAGGAGATAAAAAATATGGTTATGTGCCAAGGCTACGTAAGTGACGTTCTGGCATGCTCAGGTGCAAACTACGTATGTGACATTCTAAAGTTAAAATTATTCCTGTGTCTTTTCATGTTATTTAAATTTTTTCTTCTGTAATTTGACCTTCCCAAGTCACTAAAATGGAATTCAAATTTTAGAATATAACAGTTATTATTTTATATAAGCATATAGAAAATGTATTATAAATAGACATAGAGATATTTGCTATACATAACTGCAATATATTGTAGGTTTAAGGTATATGTCATTATGCAGGGGCATATTTATATACCTCAGGATCCTGGTGCAAGAATCTGTTGAGCCCCCCTCCTCTCCCTCTCGCTATAGAGCACAAGTGGCCATTGGGTAGTGTCAGGATTACAGAATGATCCAGCACATAGAATTGTATAACATAGAGGACTGATAGGTAACGTATACCGGACCTTAGAATGGCCGGATTAATGTACCAAAGAATAGTCAGGAATAGCCGAGGTCAAGGGAAACAGAAAGAGACATAACGATAAGGAAAAGACAGGAGTCAGGGATGCCAAAAAACAGGGAAGTCAAAAACAATGCCAAAGCCAAATAACCAGAATTACCAGAATCAATAACGCGCTCTCGGACAACGACAAGGGAAACCACGACAGGGCACTGAGCAGGATGAGAACTGGGCCTTAATACCCCTCCTCTAGATCTGATAGGCTGTAACCGGCCTTTGACCCCAAAGCAGTTACATGGTTCCCATTTGAATAATTGCTGCTCAGCATTAACCCTTCTGTGGATTTGGTTGCTGCTCGGCACAACTTTTCCTGTGTGGACAGTAAATGTCATTAACCACATTTTTAGAAGCGGATGAATATGTGACAGGTAGATCCTCAGCTGCTGCACAAATCCCATAATGCTTTCATACTGTTGCACATACAGGGAGTGCAGAATTATTAGGCAAATTAGTATTTTGACCACATCATCCTCTTTATGCATGTTGTCTTACTCCAAGCTGTATAGGCTCGAAAGCCTACTACCAATTAAGCATATTAGGTGATGTGCATCTCTGTAATGAGAAGGGGTGTGGTCTAATGACATCAACACCCTATATCAGGTGTGCATAATTATTAGGCAACTTCCTTTCCTTTGGCAAAATGGGTCAAAAGAAGGACTTGACAGGCTCAGAAAAGTCAAAAATAGTGAGATATCTTGCAGAGGGATGCAGCACTCTTAAAATTGCAAAGCTTCTGAAGCGTGATCATCGAACAATCAAGCGTTTCATTCAAAATAGTCAACAGGGTCGCAAGAAGCGTGTGGAAAAACCAAGGCGCAAAATAACTGCCCATGAACTGAGAAAAGTCAAGCGTGCAGCTGCCAAGATGCCACTTGCCACCAGTTTGGCCATATTTCAGAGCTGCAACATCACTGGAGTGCCCAAAAGCACAAGGTGTGCAATACTCAGAGACACGGCCAAGGTAAGAAAGGCTGAAAGACGATCACCACTGAACAAGACACACAAGCTGGAACGTCAAGACTGGGCCAAGAAATATCTCAAGACTGATTTTTCTAAGGTTTTATGGACTGATGAAATGAGAGTGAGTCTTGATGGGCCAGATGGATGGGCCCGTGGCTGGATTGGTAAAGGGCAGAGAGCTCCAGTCTGACTCAGATGCTAGCAAGGTGGAGGTGGAGTACTGGTTTGGGCTGGTATCATCAAAGATGAGCTTGTGGGGCCTTTTCGGGTTGAGGATGGAGTCAAGCTCAACTCCCAGTCCTACTGCCAGTTTCTGGAAGACACCTTCTTCAAGCAGTGGTACAGGAAGAAGTCTGCATCCTTCAAGAAAAACATGATTTTCATGCAGGACAATGCTCCATCACACGCGTCCAAGTACTCCACAGCGTGGCTGGCAAAAAAGGGTATAAAAGAAGAAAATCTAATGACATGGCCTCCTTGTTCACCTGATCTGAACCCCATTGAGAACCTGTGGTCCATCATCAAATGTGAGATTTACAAGGAGGGAAAACAGTACACCTCTCTGAACAGTGTCTGGGAGGCTGTGGTTGCTTCTGCACGCAATGTTGATGGTGAACAGATCAAAACACTGACAGAATCCATGGATGGCAGGCTTTTGAGTGTCCTTGCAAAGAAAGGTGGCTATATTGGTCACTGATTTGTTTTTGTTTTGTTTTTGAATGTCAGAAATGTATATTTGTGAATGTTGAGATGTTATATTGGTTTCACTGGTAAAAATAAATAATTGAAATGGGTATATATTTGTTTTTTGTTAAGTTGCCTAATAATTATGCACAGTAATAGTCACCTGCACACACAGATATCCCCCTAAAATAGCTAAAACTAAAAACTACTTCCAAAAATATTCAGCTTTGATATTAATGAGTTTTTTGGGTTCATTGAGAACATGGTTGTTGTTCAATAATAAAATTAATCCTCAAAAATACAACTTGCCTAATAATTCTGCACTCCCTGTAGAAGGCTTATCAATAAACTGCAATCTTTAAGTTTGGATTCCAATATTGTTGAATGGGTAAGGCAGTGGCTGAGTGACAGGCAACAGAGGGTTGTAGTCAATGGAGTATATTCGAAGCATGGGCTCGTGACCAGTGGGGTACCTCAGGGATCTGTACTTGGACCCATTCTCTTTAATGTTTTTATTAGTGATATTGCAGAAGGTCTTGATGGTAAGGTATGTCTTTTTGCTGATGATACGAAGATATGTAACAGGGTTGATGTTCCAGGAGGGATAAGCCAAATGGCAAATGATTTAGGTAAACTAGAAAAATGTTCAGAGTTGTGGCAACTGACATTTAATGTGCATAAGTGCAAGATAATTAATCTCGGATGTAAAAATCCAAGGGCACAGTACAGAATATTTGATAGAGTCCTAACCTCAACATCTGAGGAAAGGGATTTAGGGGTGATTATTTCTGATGACTTAAAGGTAGGCAGACAATGTAATAGAGCAGCAGGAAATGCTAGCAGAATGCTTGGGTGTATAGGGAGAGGTATTAGCAGTAGAAAGAGGGAAGTGCTCATGCCATTGTACAGAACACTGGTGAGACCTCACTTGGAGTATTGTATGCGGTACTGAAGACCGTATCTCCAGAAGGATATTGATACTTTAGAGAGAGTTCAGAGATTACAGGATTACAGGATAAAACTTACAAGGAAAGGTTAAATGAACTTAACATGTATAGCTTGGAGGAAAGACGAGACGGGGGGATATGATAGAGACATTTAAATACATAAAGGAAATCAACACAGTAAATACCGAGAGTATATTTAAAAGATGAAAAACTACGACAACAAGAGGACATAGTCTTAAATTAGAGGGGCAAAGGTTTAAAAATAATATCCGGACTTTAATCTTGGCTATCGCTGAAACCCTGGACGTCCAGGGGGTTCACTCAAATTCAAGACCTATGCTCCGGTTCAGGGATGATACCCTTCCCGGACTTACAACAGCAATTCCAACTACCAAACTCGCTCATCTTTACATACCTACAACTAAAGAGCATCATTGTTACTAAAGTATCAGTGACACCAAACCTTACGACCGCACCCTGTAGTCTGATAAAGATGCTGATTGGGAGATGTCACTCTGCCCCTACCAAACCTAAAGCCTTGTCCCTGTGCTATAAAATATTATCGGACCAGGCTTCACCCAACACATTCAAGTACGTATGTCAACTCACAATGCTGGAGATGTGGGACATCGGAAGGCACCATGCCACACATATGGTGGGAACTGATGGAAAAAAATACACCAATATTATAGATTCGAAATACTCTCCTCCGAATCATACCTGAGACTAGAAAGACCGAAGAGATCTTGTGGTGGAATCTCGGTAAAAATAAATTTAGTAGGCCGAGATTACCACGTGGCATGTGTACGTGCATATGCTGACGTATCGATCAGTTGGTTGCACGAGGCAAGATACGATCAGTAGTGTACGGAGCATGTGCAAGAATACAGGATGTAGTATTCCCCCTCCTCCATTGTGCTGGACAAGCCATGCGGTCAAGCAGGAAGTTAATTCTTATTTGTGTTGATTGGTTAAGAGAATGTGCGGGTGGAGCTTAATATGGGAGGAGTTATGTGCCTATATAAGGAGCCTGCACTATTGTCCGGGGCTCAGAATTTGCTGTATTTTGGTGACATTAGTCCCTCTGAGTCCCGATCGGTGATCCAATAAAGAATCTCTTCCTTCCTGAAGAAACCTGTGTCCATCTCTCTGTGCTTGGCTTCCGTCAGTTTCTCCGGTATCATTTGGTGCATTGGCCGGGAAGCTCATCGTTCAACGGTAGCTGAGAGGCAGAGGCTTGAGACGGTCTATCTTTGCCCACGTTCTCTACGGCTGCACCCCTGAACTTCTGCGTGGACCTCCCTTCGTCTCGGCGCCACTGGTCTGTTGTCCAGGAGATCATCGGCCTCTACGTGAGAAGTGCTGGGGTGTCCCCGTCGATGAGTGTGAACTCAGGTTCAGGAACGAGGAGGTAAGACAACTGCTGTTTTAGACGGCAGGACCCACTAGGGGTATACCGATTGTGCGGTAGGCCCAAAGGGGTTTTGAATCTGTGTATCTGCCCCCTCTGTCGGAGGGAAGGAGCGAAGGCGCACCGCTCGATCGAACGCTCTTTAGTCAGACCGTTTGATTTTGTTAGTCAGGCGGGGCTCTGGTGTAAATAGCCCTAGCCGGACACCGGTGTCTTGTCTAGACTAGCGTTCTAGGGTGTATATTACGTTCGCTAGGTCGGAGGGACCGGGAGACTAAGCGGCGCCTGTGTAAATTCGGTTCGCTAGCTCTCAACCTATCTGGGCTAAGTGGGAAGGCGTGTAAATTTGGAACCCACTAGACTTTTGATAGTGCGACTAAGAGGCGCCTGTGTAAATTCGGTTCTCTAGCTCGCTATATATGTGGTGATTGGGCAGTGTGGCTAACCAAAACGGGTGTATATAGTTTTAGGTAGTCCATTCAAGGTACTGGCCAATAGTTTAGTTGGGAATTGTAAATGTTTTAACGATTGTTTAGTAAAGTGTATATCTTGTTAGATAGCGCGAGCTCAGCCGTCTAGCGAGAGTGTTAATAGTGTGTTGCTGTATTATAGTGCACGGTACCATAACCCTGTATATTTACTGACACTGTATATAAGTACTAATCATTGTCGTCCATTGATGTTTAACACCATAACCACTAATAATTGTATTGTGACCTTAACTTGTGCTTTGACCTATGCTAACCGTACTGTAACCGCTATTTGTAAAAGACGATGTTACTGGGGTGTGTTATAGACGGGTAATTCATATATAGAGAATTATAGCGTGGGTGACTGTATAGTTACGCCAAAGGGCATAATATTGATTATATAGTGACTGGTGTAACAGCTGTGTGTGTACGGGAATTCCCTGAGTGTTTATTGTTATTGTATGCGTTTCACTTGGTAACCGTACCACGTGGTGCTGTTGCCAGAGGAAACGGGTGTGACTGTTGAATAGTACGCGTGTATAGTATTCGTTGTCGACGACGTTCCATTGTTAAGTATGGGTGCGTCGCAGTCAACGATCCCGGATCCCTTAGGTTGTATGGTGAAGAATTTTAAAAAGGGATTCAAAACTTGTGATTTTGGGGTTAAAATGTCTCCTGTACGTTTGGTCACTTTGTGTACTAGGGAGTGGCCTACTTTGGTTGCGGCATGGCCGCCACGTGGCAGTTTGGATCCAACTCTGGTACAGCGCTTACACGTGGCTGTATCAGGTAGGCCTGAACTTTACGGCCAGTTTCCTTATATTGATTGTTGGAGACAGGCCGTAAATGACTCGCCAAAATGGCTCCGGACATGCCACGAGGAGCAATGTCGCCTCATGGTAGCTAGGACTTGTTCGTCCACTAGGACTGGTGTTAGGCCCATTTTGGACACGCCCCCTGAGTCCGAGATCCCTTTGCCGCCCCCTTACTTTCCGTTAAGAGGAAGTGACGCAAATGCAGGAAGTCCTGCAACCCTCCCCTCATTACCCTCATCCACTTCCGCTTCCTCCTCCAGTACAGGATCCACCCCCCCTCGTACTAAATCTCCCCTTCCGGAATCAGAACCAACCCCCATTAAAAACGAATATCCTGATTTGGCGCCACTTCAGACTTCCGGTCAAGCTTCATCTAGCTCGGCTCGAAGTGTTTTATTTACAACCTTTTCCCAAAACCAAGCTCCTACATCCCCATACCCTATTTCTCCCCGACTGGAATCTATGACTGACGCCCCTCCACGTAGCCCCATACAGACCCGACAGTTGACCGGTGCCCAACAATTAAGACACTATCAGATGCCTCTTCGTCTGAATCCTGGGTCAGCCTATATCGATGCCGCAGGCCAAATGGCACATGCTGACCCAGTCTTTGTATATGTCCCATTCACGACAACCGATCTCTTAAATTGGAAGACCCACAATTCCTCGTATACTGAGAAACCACAAGCTATGACTGATCTGTTCACCTCAATAGTACAGACACATAACCCGACATGGGCTGATTGCCAGCAGTTATTAATGACTTTGTTTAACAATGAGGAAAGGACAAGAATAAATCAAGCAGCCATTAAAGCACTAGAGGATAAAGCCCGTACTTTAAACCAAGCCAATCCATCAGCATGGGCCGCAACACATTATCCCAACACCGATCCCGATTGGAATGTAAATGGTGCTGACATGGTTCAACTCAGAGCCTATAGAGACGCTATAATTGCTGGCATGAAAGCCGGAGGAAAGAAAGCCATTAACATGTCGAAGACAGTTGAGGTGATTCAGAAAAGCGATGAAGCGCCCAGTGTCTTTTATGACCGATTATTGGAGGCATACCGCTTGTATACCCCCTTTAATCCGGAAGACGCAGATAATTCCCGAATGGTGAACTCCGCCTTTGTCAGCCAAGCTTACGGAGATATTAAGCGCAAGCTACAAAAGTTAGAAGGGTTTGCAGGTATGTCAATCACCCAACTAATGGAGGTAGCGAATAAGGTTTATATGAATAGGGAAACAGAAAGTAAGAAAGAGGAAGAGCGCAAGATGCGTAAAAAGGCTGATATGCTAGCGGTAGCGATCGCAGGCGTAGATAGACGGGGCCCAGATAGAGGCAATAGTAGATGGAGTAGGGAGCCTTTGAGTAGGGATCAGTGCGCGTATTGCAAGGAAGAAGGGCATTGGAGGAACGAATGTCCGCAAAGAGAGCAGTACGAGAGAGACCTACCCAGGGCAGGCTACGGAAACTTTAGAGGCAGAGCGAGAGGTAGAGGAGGCCCCGGAGGGAGTAATGGTAATAGAGGGAATAATGGGAACAGAGGAAGTGTTAGGGAAGACAGGTATATTCCAGCAGCGCAAAGGTCCCGCGATAGAGAAGGCAGGGACTTCGTGGGATTGGCTGACACGGTCATGGAGGACTATTGATACCGACCGGGCTCCATCCCCCTTGGTCGAGCGGAGCCTATGGTCGATGTATCAATAGGGGGGAAAAGGAGTGCGTTCATGATCGACACTGGTGCCGAACATTCAGTGGTGACTAATCTAGTTGCTCCTCCATCTGGAAGGACTATTACTGTGATAGGAGCAACTGGAAGAAGTGCTGAAAAACCGGTTCTTAAAAGTCGACTCTGTACATTGGGAGGCCACGTAGTAAAACATCAATTCCTTTATATGCCTGAATGTCCAGTCCAATTGCTGGGACGTGATATGCTATCAAAATTACAAGCGCAGATTACGTTCCTACCAAATGGAACAACATCTTTAAAGTTTAATGGACCTTCAGGTATCATGACATTATCCGTACCAAAGGAAGAAGAGTGGCGACTTTATACAGTGTTGACTAGCCAAAACCCTAGGAGTGATGAGACATTATTTAACATACCAGGAGTTTGGGCAGAGAACAACCCACCAGGACTGGCCCGCAATATTCCACCTATAAAAATTGAACTAAAACTTGGGGTTTATCCAGTGAGCCTAAGACAATACCACATCCCGCAGAAGGCTAAGAAGAACATCCAATCCTATCTGGATAAGTTCATACGGTATGGTATCCTAAAATTCTGTACTTCCCCCTGGAACACCCCATTGCTGCCTGTTCAAAAGCCCGGTACAGATGAGTATCGACCTGTGCAGGACTTGAGAGCAGTCAATGATGCGGTTGTTAGTATACATCCAGTTGTACCCAATCCATATAACCTGCTTGCTTTAATTCCGGGCGGGGCTACCTACTTTACAGTCTTAGACCTCAAAGATGCCTTCTTTTGCCTCCGAATTGCCGCAGAAAGTCAATGTATTTTCGCTTTCCAATGGGAGAACGCTGTAACGGGCTCAAAACGCCAAATGACCTGGACAAGACTGCCCCAAGGGTTTAAAAATTCACCTACCCTATTTGGTTCAGCCCTAAGTCAAGATCTATTGGATTTCGAGTCCATCCCAGGAGAGTGTGTATTGTTACAATATGTAGATGACTTGTTGATAGCAGCAGTTACAAAAGAAATCTGTCAGCAAGCAACGCACGATCTACTGCACATTCTCTGGAAGGCAGGATACAAGGTGTCTAGAAAGAAGGCTCAGTTGTGTTTGCCAACTGTCAAATATCTGGGATTCCATATCTCTGAAGGTCAAAGAATTATGGGGCCAGAGAGAAAAGAAGCTGTCTGCCAAATACCAATACCCAAGAATAGAAGACAAGTGCGAGAATTCTTGGGGGCAGCAGGCTTCTGTAGGATATGGATTCCCAGCTATGCGATACTGGCAAAACCTCTGTACGCAGCTATCAAAGGTACAGAGCACGACCCCTTCTTATGGACCCAAGAACAGCAAACGGCATTTGAAGATGTGAAGAAGGCTTTGATGAGTGCCCCAGCATTAGGTCTACCTGATCACACACGACCATTCTACCTGTATGTACACGAGCAAAGAAGAATGGCTGTGGGAGTATTGACACAGTACTTGGGATCATGGCAAAGACCTGTTGCCTACATGTCTAAGCAATTGGATGCAGTGGCCAGCGGACTTCCACCTTGTCTAAGAGCCGTAGCTGCAGCCGCCCTGCTAGTAGCTGAAGCCGATAAACTCACTCTGGGTCAAGAACTTTATGTACGAGTCCCACATGCAGTACAGACGTTGTTGGATTACAAAGGAAATCATTGGTTTAGTAACAGCCGTATGACCAAGTATCAAGCAATGTTGTGTGAAAACCCAAGAGTGCATTTAGAGACTGTAAACACCTTAAATCCAGCTACCCTTTTGCCACAACCTACTGAAAGTCAACATGATTGTTTGGAAGTAATGGATGAAGTATTTTCAAGTAGACCAGATCTTCGTGATTTTCCCATCCAGAACCCCGATGTTCAATATTATACCGACGGCAGTAGTTATGTGAAAGAAGGGATCCGCTATGCAGGATATGCAGTAACAACAATAGACAAGGTGATAGAAGCTCGGCCACTGGCGAAAGGAACATCAGCACAAAAGGCAGAATTGATAGCACTGACACGAGCGTTACAATTGGCTGAAGGTTTAAGAGTAAACATCTACACGGACTCTAAGTATGCGTTTTTAACCACTCATGCCCACGGAGCTTTGTATAAAGAAAGAGGACTACTGAATTCAGAAGGCAAAGAAATCAAGTACGCAGCTGAAATCCTACAACTATTGGAAGCAGTGTGGGAGCCGAAAGAAGTCGGTATCATACATTGTCGAGCGCATCTGAGAAGAGATGGTGATGTAACCAAGGGAAATCGGATGGCAGATAGTGCAGCTAAGCGCGCTGCTGAATCAGGAAGACAGGAGTATGTGGGGCATATAGCTGCTCTTATACCAACTCCACTGTCCCAATGGACTCCAGTTTATACAGCTCAAGAAGAGGAGTGGTTAAAGACTGAACCGGGAAAGTATTTGGAGAACAAGTGGTATCAGCTAGAAGATGGAAGAATAGGCATACCAGCATCACTAGCGGTAGAAATTGTCCAAAATTATCATAACGGGACACATTCTGGGAGAGACAGTACTGAAGAATCTCTCAGAAAACATTTCTACATACCAAGATTGTCCAACTTGACTCAGGCCATTGTACGAAGATGTGTAACGTGTGCTAAAAATAATGCAAGACAAGGACCAGTAAAGCCACCAGGAGTCCAGTTTATGGGGGGACTCCCCATGTCCAATCTACAAATAGACTTTACAGTGATGCCTAAATCGGGTGGACATCGTTACCTGCTGGTAATTGTGTGCACCTATTCAGGCTGGGTAGAAGCATGTCCTACTCGTACAGAGAAAGCAGGAGAAGTTGTGAGATTCCTGCTACGAGAAATAATACCCCGATATGGACTACCCTGTTCTATAGGATCGGACAATGGTCCAGCTTTTGTTCATCAGTGCCTACAACAACTGACTCATATGCTTGGTATTAAGTGGAGGCTTCATACAGCATATAGACCCCAGAGTTCTGGTAAGGTAGAGAGAATGAACAGAACTATTAAGAACCAGTTGGCTAAAATGTGTCAGGAAACCCAACTTAAGTGGAACGTTCTCTTACCCATAGCTTTATTGCGAATCCGCAGTACCCCTACCAGAAGGATGGGCCTCTCTCCTTTTGAAATCATGTATGGGCGATCACCTCCCGTACTTGGTAACTTAAGGGGGGATTTGAGTCAGTTGGGAGAAGGAATTACCCGGCAGCAGGTTGTAGAGTTGGGTAAGACTATGGAGGAGGTACAGAAATGGGTACAAGATAGATTACCTGTGAATATTTATCCCCCTGTTCATAGTTATCATCCAGGAGATCAAGTGTGGATTAAAGAGTGGAATAATGTACCGTTAGGGCCCAAGTGGAGAGGTCCTTATGTTGTTCTTTTGTCTACCCCTACAGCGATAAAAGTAGCCGAAGTGACTCCGTGGATACATCACTCCAGGGTTAAACCAGCAGCAGTCGATTCTTGGCAAGTTACAGCAGATCCAGAGAATCCCTGCAAGATCCGGTTAAAACGCACTACTCAGTCGGAGTAACGAGGAACTATTGTGGATTACAAATTTTATTAATTTTGGGATTTGGTGCGTGAGTGAGAAGGCCATAATAAAGCCTGTCCGCTTACCAACACATAGTATATAAGCCAGGAAAGTCTCGAAGGGACACCTGTGAAGACGAGCAGAACTCCATTCCCTGCAGCCCTCACATCCTGGAAGCTGAGGTGCCTTCGCACGGACGAAGACTGAGGATGACGGCGAAAGATGTGCTTTTGATAGTGTTTATTTATATGTGTTCTTATATTCAGGAAGGTAGAGGTACCGACACTCCTAGCTGTGAGGTATGCATTAAGACTACGAGAACAGGTAACCATATTTCCCAAACCCTAATTTGGCATTCACAATACGAGTGTAAAGGAGATGTATCGAGATGTAGATACTTAAATATAGACTATAGTGTGTGCCATTTAGGAGTAGGAGAACCTAAGTGCTTCAGTCCGGAGTATCAACCTCGTACAATTTGGTTGACTCTCAGGAATGGAGATCCTCAGGGGACCCTAATTAATAAGACGGTGCTAGAATCCGTACATTCTTCGGGTGTTCTGCTATTTGATGCGTGTAAAGCGATATCGAGTGGTAGAAAGACGTGGAATGTATGTGGGGATCTTAGATGGGAGAGGACGTATGGGTCTAATGATAAATATATTTGTCCCAGTAGTAAAAATAAATATGTGAGTCCTAGATGCCCAAATAAAGACTATAACTTTTGCCCATATTGGTCTTGTGTGGGGTGGGCGACTTGGGGACAGACAGTAGACAAAGACATGATAGTGACTAAGTTGCCGACTAGCCCATATTGTAAGTCTATGGAATGTAATCCCATCCATATACTTATAAATAACCCCGATAAGTTCTTAGACAAATATGGCAATTTATTTGGGTTTCAGATATACGGGACGGGTTTAGATCCTGGGACATTATTGTTTATAGGGATAGAGACTGATACGGTATCCTCCCAGACTCATCAAGTATACCATTCCTTTTATGAAGAGATGAGTATAGATAATAAGATCCCCCATAATGCTAAAAACCTGTTCATCGATTTAGCCGAAAGTATTGCCGGTAGTCTTAATGTTACCAACTGCTATGTGTGTGGAGGTACTAACATGGGAGACCAATGGCCTTGGGAAGCAAAGGAGGTAATGTCCGGTTCTGAGGCAGTTGACCAATTAATATCTACACAAGCCGATTATCATATGAGTGTTAGAGGTAAATCTGAGTGGAGATTAAAGACCTCCATCATAGGTTATGTTTGCATAGCAAGGAAAGGAATAATGTATAATACTTCTGTAGGAGAATTAACTTGTCTAGGGCAAAAAGCTTATGATGATGATACAAAGAATACAACTTGGTGGTCGGCTTCAAATGTCTCAGAACCATCTAACCCGTTTGCTAGATACGCCAATTTAAAGGATGTGTGGTTTGATTTATCCATCACATCTACCTGGAGAGCCCCAGCAAATTTGTACTGGATCTGTGGTAAGAAAGCCTATTCGGAATTGCCACAGGACTGGGAAGGGGCATGTGTGTTGGGTATGCTCAAACCATCCTTCTTCTTGTTACCGATTGAAACAGGTGAGACTTTAGGTGTTAAAGTGTATGATGTGAATCATAGGAAGAAAAGGGGACCCATAGAGATAGGCACCTGGGAAGATAATGAATGGCCTCCCCAGCGTATCATAGATTATTATGGGCCAGCCACGTGGGCTGAGGATGGTACCTTTGGTTACAGAACCCCTATTTATATGCTCAACCGTATTATAAGGTTACAGGCGGTGGTTGAGATTATCACTAACGAAACATCACAAGCGCTCAATCTTCTAGCGAAGCATAACACCAGGATGAGGACAGCAGTCTACCAAAATAGATTAGCCTTGGATTACCTTTTGGCAGTAGAGGGAGGTGTATGTGGGAAGTTTAATCTGAGCAATTGCTGTCTTCAAATAGATGACGAAGGGCAAGCAATAGCTGAGCTTACTAGCCATATGGTTAAACTAGCGCATGTGCCTACTCAGGTATGGAAAGGGTATAATCCAAGTAGTTGGTTTGGTAGCTGGTATGAGTGGTTTGGAGGGCTTAAGGCAGTGGTAGGTGGAGTCCTACTGATTTTAATGTTGTGTCTACTCCTGCCGTGTCTTATACCCTTAGTAGTTAGGTCTGTGCAAAGCCTGATAGAAAATATAGCAGAGAGGAAGGCTGCTGCACAGATAATGGCGATTTATAAGTATAAGACTTTAGATCAGGGAGAACCAATGCAGGAAGATGAGTGTTAAAAAGATTCACATCATAAGATAAGTCTGGTCTGGTTCAAGGTAACTTGCGGTGTAAGCAAACCAAGGTTAAGTGATGCCTCAAGTAATTGTAAAATATCAAGAGGCATCAAAGGGGGGAATGTGGTGGAATCTCGGTAAAAATAAATTTAGTAGGCCGAGATTACCACGTGGCATGTGTACGTGCATATGCTGACGTATCGATCAGTTGGTTGCACGAGGCAAGATACGATCAGTAGTGTACGGAGCATGTGCAAGAATACAGGATGTAGTATTCCCCCTCCTCCATTGTGCTGGACAAGCCATGCGGTCAAGAAGGAAGTTAATTCTTATTTGTGTTGATTGGTTAAGAGAATGTGCGGGTGGAGCTTAATATGGGAGGAGTTATGTGCCTATATAAGGAGCCTGCACTATTGTCCGGGGCTCAGAATTTGCTGTATTTTGGTGACATTAGTCCCTCTGAGTCCCGATCGGTGATCCAATAAAGAATCTCTTCCTTCCTGAAGAAACCTGTGTCCATCTCTCTGTGCTTGGCTTCCGTCAGTTTCTCCGGTATCAATCTGGGAACCTTGGCTTGTCATATATAACCACCAACACACCTAAGATGACCCTCAAACATAAGAGGCATTCACCACACAAAACAAAGAGAAATGTAAGCTTATTCATGGAAGCTATGGCACTTAAGAGTCAGAGACATAGACACAGACACACATATGCCCTACCAACCTAAATATTTAGGGTACCCAAACATCTAGCATGCCCACCACTCATGTCTTGTTGATTATATAGAGTGCAGGACGTATGGACTTATTTATTTATTTGTCTGGAAGGGATCCGCTATCTTGTAATATTCTGTAATATTCTATAACATACCACAATGTTTTATATGGAACATCCTGTTACTTTAACACCTCCGAGCATGATACTCACTTGTGAATGCACTTTCATACAGGGTCACACCTGGAAGCAATGCAATAATCCATGTAATAACTCATCAATAGTGATGTTGCGAATATAAAATTTTCTGTTCGCGAATGGCGAACACGAATTTCCGCAAATGTTCGCGAACGGGCGAACCTGACGAACCGCCATAGACTTCAATAGGCAGGCGAATTTTAAAACCCACAGGGACACTTTCTAGCCACAATAGTGATGGAAAGTTGTTTCAAGGGGACTAACACCTGGACTGTGGCATGTATCTCTGTATTACACACAGTATTTCTATAATACACTCAGTATCTCTGTATTACACACAGTATCCCTGTATTACACTCAGTATCTCTATATTACACACTGTATCCCTGTATTACACACTGTATCCCTGTATTACACTCAGTATCTCTATATTACACACTGTATCCCTGTATTACACTCAGTATCTCTATATTACACACAGTATCCCTGTATTACACTCAGTATCTCTGTATTACACACTGTATCCCTGTATTACACACTGTATCCCTGTATTACACTCAGTATCTCTATATTAAACACAGTATCCCTGTATTACACTCAGTATCTCTGTATTACACACTGTATCCCTGCATTACACTCAGTATATCTGTAGTACACACTGTATCCCTGTATTACACTCAGTATCTCTGTGTTACACACAGTATATCTATATTACACTCAGTATCCCTGTATTACACACTGTATCACTGTATTACACTTAGTATCTCTATATTACACACAGTATCCCTGTATTACACTCAGTATCTCTGTATTACACACAGTATCTCTATATTATAAGGGGGGAGAACCTAATGTCAACCCCTGAGCGGTGGGTGGGGGCCCTAAATACTAATAAGGTGGGGACCTAATGTCCTCCCCCCCTGGCCCCACCCCTGAGCGGCGGGTGGGGGCCCTAAATACTAAAAAGGGGGGAACCTAATGTCCTCCCCCCTGGCCCCCACCCCCGCTCAGGGGTGGGGGCCCTAAATACTAATAAGGGTGTGGACCTAATGTGAGGTCCAGGGGGGAGGACATTAGGTCCCCCTCACCAATTTGTATTTAGGGCCCCCACCCACCGCAATAAAAAAAAAAAAGACTGAGCTCTGCAGGGCGGGGAAGGCTTATAAAGCCTTCCCCCGCCCTGCAGAGCTCAGTCTTTTTTTTTTTTTTTTTTATTGCGTCGGTTATTATGTTTTTTTTTATTTGGCCTTTTTTGGGGCTGAAAAAGATTTTAGAAGAAAGAAAACATCCAATGGTAAGTTTTTTTTTTCGTTTTCTTTACAGGTTCTTAGTTAAAGGTCCCCCCTTCATTATTTTTAGGGTGAGGGGGGTAGGTAGGGGGATACTTTTTTTGTAGGGGGGTAGGGGATGACTAGGGGTTTGGGGACCCCTAGTCACCTGGGGGGAACATTTTTTTAGGGCCCCCACCCGCCGCTCAGGGGTGGGGGCCAGGGGGGAGGACATAAGGTCCCCCCCCAAATTGTGTTTAGGGCCCCCACCCACCGTTCAGTGGGGGGGGCTAGGAGGGAGGACATTAGGTCCTTCCCCCTTACTTTTGTTTAGGGCCCCCACACACCGCTCAGGGGTAGGGGCCAGGGGGAGGACATTAGGCCCCCCCCCCTTATTTTTGTTTAGGGCCCCCACCCACCGCTCAGGGGTGGGGGCCAGGGGGGAGGACATAAGGTCCCCCCCCAATTTGTGTTTAGGGCCCCCACCCACCGTTCAGTGGGGGGGGCTAGGAGGGAGGACATTAGGTCCTTCCCCCTTACTTTTGTTTAGGGCCCCCACACACCGCTCAGGGGTAGGGGCCAGGGGGAGGACATTAGGTCCCCCCCCAATTTGTGTTTAGGGCCCCCACCCACCGCTCAGGGGTGGGGGCCAGGGGGGAGGACATTAGGTCCTTCCCCCTTACTTTTGTTTAGGGCCCCCACCCACCACACAGGGGTGGGGGCCAGGGGGGAGGACATTAGGTGCCACCCCCCCAAACACAGGTTACTGGCTATGGGGGGATAATGTATAATAAACACAGGTTACTGGCTATGGGGGATAATGTATAATAAACACAGGTTACTGGCTATGGGGGGGATAATGTATAATAAACACAGGTTACTGGCTATGGGGGATAATGTATAATAAACACAGGTTACTTGCTATGGAGGATAATGTATAATAAACACAGGTTACTGGCTATGGGGAGGATAATGTATAATAAACACAGGTTACTGGCTATGGGAGGATAATGTATAATAAACACAGGTTACTTGCTATGGAGGATAATGTATAATAAACACAAACAGGAAAAAAATAATAAAATAATACAAAAAAAAAATGAATGCAGCTTCAGAATTAATCTAAATTGTATGCTGTCTAGGAGGTGGGAGGGTCTGGGAGGGTCTGCTGCTGATTGGCTGGAATGTGTCTGCTGACTGTGAGGTACAGGGTCAAAGTTTACTCAATGATAATGAATAGGGGGCGGACCGAACATCGCACCGTCAGTGGCAAACGCGAACAAGCGATGTTTGCCGGGAACTATTCGCCGGCGAACTGTCCGGGACATCACTACTCATCAACTGAACAGTATTTTTATGTCATGTCCCCCCCCCCCTTCTTCCTTCTGTAACCCCAAGTTATTCTTTATTGAAAAATAAAAACTCTTCAATTTAAAAAAATAATAATATCCAGACGTATTAATTTACTGAGAGGGTAGTGGATGCATGGAATAGCCTTCCAGCTGAAGTGGTAGAGGTTAACACAGTAAAGGAGTTTAAGCATGCGTGGGATATGCATAAGGCTATCCTAACTATAAGATAAGGCCAGGGACTTATGAAAGTATTTAAACCCCTTAAGGACCAAACTTCTGGAATAAAAGGGAATCATGACATGTCACACATGTCATGTGTCCTTAAGGGGTTAAAATATCAGGCAGACTAGATGGGCCGAATGGTTCTTATCTGCCATCACATTCTATATTTCTATGTTTGCCAGCTGTAGACATATGAATGCATGATGCCATAAGGGTAGATGAATCTGAAAGATGCAGTGTCGCCATAAGGGCAGGTGAATCTGAAAGATGCAGTGTCGCCATAAGGGCAGGTGAATCTGAAACCTAAAAAAACATAACCGTACCACCACATAAGACACAAATACTTTTTTACTTAAAAGACCAGTGGTGGGGGTATACTCAGATACCCCACAACCCAAGGTTCTGAGCCACCAATGGCCTTGAAACCTCCTCACACCATAACCGACTGTATAACCAAAATTATTTTTAACCAACTGCTCTAAATTATCTCTTCTCATTTCCTAACTCCAAAGACCATTTCCACTCTTTATCTTCACCTCACCAGCCCCGGCAAAAGCTCAGTCATTGACCCCTTAAGCCGTCTGAGCTAAACCATGCCTTGCTCAGCCATTCCTGAGAACACAGATTTAATAAAACCCAAACCACCTCAGAGAGGTGCACCCCATCCTGTCAAATGTATGCAGGTAACTTGTTCTCCATGCCCTATGCCTGACCAGTACCCCACCTAGCTTCCGAAACAAAACTGGCCTTTAAACTGTGCACCTTCCCATGATAGCTTGCAATCTCGTCCATGTACCGCGCATGCCGCCATCAAAGTCATAGAACAATCTCTGACCAAATGACCAAATGACCAGAACACCACCGGGACTAAATCCCTAAGCCTGTTAACATCCTGCTTCTTCTATCTATGCAGGTACAAGCCCAGATCATTACCCCCGGCATGCAGAATAACAAAATCGGGTCGTCTATCCCCTCTCACTAAATTACAGTTCCCCACAAACAGATCTCCACCCGAACCCCTTGTAACCAAACCATTTCAAAACCAGCATATCCTCGTAAAAGCCCAGCTGCTGATCCTGAAAATGAGCTCTGGCTCTCCTCTTTGCCTCATACGTGGGTTAGCTGACAGCCGCTGCCTCAATTGCTCATCGAACTTCCACCACTTACATCCTGTACGTCTCCCATGCCCCATCAAGATAACAGAAAAGCGAGGAACATGATATTTTCTTCCCCAGGACACTCTTGAGTATGCAAAAAGCCTTCAGCCAGATCACTAAAGATTTTGATATCTTCCAACACCTCTTCCTCTTCTCCTGCTCCTCCTCCTTTTTGTCATCCTCCTTGGCATCAATATACTCCTCCAACAGGAGTAGTAAAACAAAATCTCCACAAACTCACAAACTCAGCAGAAAGGGTCAGCAAGGAGGTGGAAAAGGCAGCAAGGAGCAGGAAGGGACAGAAGGAGAACAAACGTAAAGTAGGAGAAGGAGCAGAAATTAGAAGGAAGGGTCTGCAAGGGGCAGTAAGGGTCTGTAAAGAGCAGAAAGGGACAGAATGAGCACAAAGGTAAAGGAGCACAATGGTGAAGTAGGAGAAGGAGCAGAAGAGGGTAGCAAGGAGAAGAAAGGGACAGCAAGGAGCACAAAGGTAAAGTAGGAGAAGGAGCAGAACGGGTCTGCAAAGAGCAGAAAGGGATAAGAAAGAGAAAGGAGCAGAAGGGCTCAAAATAAGCAGAAAGTAGCAGAAAGGTAAAGGAGCAGAAGGAGCCAAGGAGGAGAGAAGACAGTGTCAGAAGAAAAAGAAGACTAGAAGAAAAGGAGATTGGAGCAAGAAGGACAAGTGAAGTGAACCCTCCACTTTATTCTGGACACCACATCATAAGGCTTTGGTACCTGGGCCTGGCAGGGAAACTTTGGACCTTCTCATCTCCCCAGGTAAAAAAATATATATATCAGTGTTAATGTATACACTTTTATTGACTGAGTATCAAGAAGCACGGAGTGCCGCTGGGTAGGGGTGTCGCTGATTGGCTAGAGCGGTCAGCTGGCACTCTAAGCCAATCAGTAGCTCCCCATTCATAAAAAAGTAAAACATTTTTATGAACCGGGAACTAGCGGTTGGCTTAGAGCATCAGCTGACCACTCTAGCCAATCAGCGACACCCATGCCTGACGTCAATTTGCACTTCCTGACACTCCGTTTCAGAAGCCGAATACCACTGAGCGACCTGGAGATCTGGAGCTGGAGGAAGCCTTTGGGGTTAAACCATTTGAGAGCGGTTTAACCCCTTAAAGCAGTGTTCCCCAACCCCCGGGCCGCGGACCGGTACCGGTCCGTGGATCAAACGGTACCGGGCCGCCCAGGGGTGTGGGGTGTGCGAGCCTGCCGGCTAATGCAGGGCTGGCATTGCCCAAGTGCCAGCCCTGCAATGTGCCTGCGGACCGGAGGGGAGATCAGAGATCTCCCCCCCCCCCCCCCCCCGGTCCGCAGGCACTGTGCTGACAGCCGGCAGGGGAGGGAGTGAGAGAGGACCCGGGAGCTCTTACCTGCAGCTCCTCCGGGTCCTCCTCTCGTGAGATTTGGAGCGTTGCCGCGGTAACCACGGCAACGCTCTCAATCTCGCGAGAGTGAACTCTAGCCCTCTAACTGGGCTAGAGTTCATCTCACCACCACCGGACCACCAGGGAATACCAACCGGACCACCAGGGACTAAGAAATGTCCCCCCTCCTCCCAGTAAAGGTAAGAAGGGAGGGGGGACATGAATATATTAATTTTAATTAAATAAATTTTAAAAAAGCCTCCTTACCCCCCATACACACACTACACACACTGTCCCCATACACACACTACACACACTGCCCCCACACACACACTACACACATTGCCCCACAAACACTGCCCCATACACACTACAAACACTGCCCCATGCACACACTACACACTGCCCCATACACACACTACACACATTGCCCCACAAACACTGCCCCCATGCACACACTGCCCCACAAACACTGCCCCCATGCACACACTACACACACTGCCCCACAAACACTGCCCCCATGCACACACTACACACACTGCCCCATACACACACTACACACATTGCCCCACAAACACTGCCCCATACACACTACACACATTGCCCCATACACACACTACACACACTGCCCCACAAACACTGCCCCCATGCACACACTACACACACTGCCCCACAAACACTGCCCCATACACACACTACACACACTGCCCCATACACACAATACACACACTGCCCCACAAACACTGTCCCCATACACACACTACACACACTGCCCCACAAACACTGCCCCATACACAGACTACACACATTGCCCCATACACACACTACAAACACTGCCCCATACACAGACTGCACACACTGCCCCACAAACACTGCCCCATAAACACACTACACACATTGCCCCATACACACACTGCCCCACAAACACTGCCCCCATACACACACTGCACACACTGCCCCACAAACATTGCCCCCATACACACACTGCACACACTGCCCCACAAACATTGCCCCCATACACACACTGCACACACTGCCCCACAAACATTGCCCCCATACACACACTACACACACTGCCCCACAAACACTGCCCCCCACACACACACTGCAACTCTCACACACACTGCCCCGCTCACACACACATACACACAATTTTGAGTCTATGTCTTTATGTGACTGTGTTTGTGATTTTCTGACTATGTATGTGTCTGCGTGTTTTTTTTTATATATGTGACTGTTTTTTTTTTTTTGTCTTATTAAATCAAAACAAGCTGGCCACGGAAAAATTATCAAACGTTTACCGGTCCGCGGCGATAAAAAGGTTGGGGAGCACTGCCTTAAAGGAAAGAGAGCACCCATGGGCTTTCTGGCATCATAACATTTTCATTTAGATGAAGTTGTTATGGTGACCAGAATGTTCCTTTAATTTGCTTAAAGGAACACTATAGTGTCAGAAATACAAACATGTATTCTTGACACAATAGTTGTGAAAACGCTATTCACCCTGGCTTTATGTGATAATGACTATGCCCCTTCCCTTTCATGACACTGTCAAAAAGGAACGAAGCATGGATGTCACTACAATTATGCCCCCTCCCACCCCCCCTGGAAAAATTCCTGCGGACGCCCATGCTCCCAAGTATCCCGTTCCTTCACTAAACTTCCACCTCAGGAACCAGAAGCCCCGCTCGTCCATCCCCTGGGGCTGTGACTCTGGATGCGTGATTGTCTGCAACTGTTCCATCTCGCTTGACCCATCTGAACATCCTGTAGATGAGCTGTTCGACTCTAGGCCTGCTTCCCACTGGAGATTGTATCTGACCCCCTGGGGCTACACCTCTCAAGTCGAGCACCGCACAAAGTGACCTGCTATTTCTGGACCTGCTTATGTCACTGTGCCGGCCCTCCCACTCTGTAAGGCCGCGGACCCTAACAGTCTGTTCCAAGATGCGGTCCCGGGGGCCCACCCACCATCCAATGTCACTATCCAAGTCGTCCACCAGCCACCTGGTAAGCTGCCCTGATGGCTGCTGACCACACCACGCGCAATGGACCCGGAGACCATCAGCATCCCTCTGAGGGGGACCATGGTGCTGAAGGTTCCCCCAGCCCACCCTGGGCCCACTGCCCGCCCTATAGGAGCCCGCTGCTCTGCTCCTATCTAAAGCCCAGACATGACTCGCTATGGCATGGAAATCCATTCTTCCCTCCTTTGGCGCACCCCCTAACCTGACCTGTCACTTACCTGGGTCCAGCACCACTGTCTTTCGTGCTAGCTTGGGTCTTCCTTCGCTCCTCAATGGCCTCGCTCGCAGTGGTATTTCTGTGATGCTAGGTTTTGCGTGACGCTGGACATTCCCATGCATAGCCACTAGAGGAGTTAACCCTGAACGGTAATTAATGCAGTTTCTTAAAAATTGCAATAATTATCTTTGCAGTGTCACTTACACAATCTCACTAGTACACACACTCTCTCACTGGCATACACACTTACACATTCTAACTCTAACTTACACACTCTAACACATACACATGCTCACTGACCTACACATTGTCACTAGAACACTCTCACTGACATACACTCTCACTGACATACACAGTGTCACTTACACACTCTCACTAACACACACTCTCTCACTAACATACACACAGTGTCACCTACACACTCTCACTAATACACACACTCTCTCACTGACATACACAGTGTCAGTTACACACTCTTACTAACACCACACAGTGTCACTTGCACACTCTCACAAAGTGTCATTTACACATACTCACTAACAGAGTGTCACTTGCCCACTCTCCCTAACACACACCCAGAGTCACTTGTACACTCTCACTAACAGTGTCACTTGCACAATCTCATTAATACACACACACCCAGTCACTTGCACACTATCACTAACACACACACACAGTCACTTGCACACTCTCATTAATACACAAACACACCCAGAGTCACATGTACACTCTCACTAACAGTGTCATTTGCACACTCTCACTAACACACACACACACACACACACAGTCACTTGCAAACTCTTACTAACAGACACACACACATCCACATTCCTGCCTGCAGGAAGCAGAGTGCTCTGTTTGGGTTCAGGGGTTACAGTAAACCCCAGTCCCCGAGCAGGTAATGGGCTGTAGAGGGAGCCCAGCAGCTGAATGGCTGCACTGGAGGGTGGCTAAGGAGCTGCTCACCCAGCTACAATAGTAGCAGGGAAGCCCACCAGGAAACCTATCGGTGTGCATCCCCCAGAGGCTGGCACCCCAGGTGAATGCCTTATTCGACTAATTGTAGCACCGGCCCTGGTTGAAGACATTCATAGAGATGAAAGACTTATGTTATAATTTTGTCATTACTTTTACCACACTTGTTAAATTCAAATTAAGTAACACAAAATCAAATGTACAATCATATTATTTTGCTGTTCTATGTATATTTTTAAGTATGTAGAAAGTTAGCATTTGAAATCCTCCAATGAAATATTTTGTAAGTGTTTAATAGCCCATGGAGAATAAATGTATACTAACTAGTTTTCATATAGCTATAAATATGTCTTAATTTCCTAAACCACAAATGCATTACATAAACAGATGAGTATGTTGTGATGGCTGAATATGCTGAAATTTAACTACATTTAATAGGAATAAAGCATTTATATAATGAACATAATGCTCTATGTCTGTATATTCAACATAAGATTTGGTCAGCATAATTAATGACATTTAAATCATTGTGAAACAATACATATTATTAAAGGGACACTATAGTCACCTGAACAACTTTAGCTTAATTAAGCAGTTTTGGTGCATAGAACATGCCCCTGCAGCCTCACTGCTCAATCCTCTGCCATTTAGGAGTTAAATCCCTTTGTTTATGAACCCTGGTCACACCTCCCTGCATGTGACTTGCACAGCCTTCCATAAACACTTCCTGTAAAGAGAGCCCTTTTTAGGCTTTCTTTATTGCAAGTTCTGTTTAATTAAGATTTTCTTATCCCCTGCGATGTTAACCCCTTAAGGACACATGACGTGTGTGACATGTCATGATTCCCTTTTATTCCAGAAGTTTGGTCCTTAAGGGGTTAATATCTTGCTAGACCCTGCAAGAGCGTCCTGTATGTGATTAAAGTTCAATTTAGAGATTGAGATACAATTATTTAAGGTAAATTACATCTGTTTGAAAGTGAAAACAGTTTTTCTTTCATGCAGGCTCTGTCAATCATAGCCAGGGGAGGTGTGGCTAGGGCTGCATAAACAGAAACAAAGTGATTTAACTCCTAAATGACAGTGAATTGAGCAGTGAAATTGCAGGGGAATAATCTATACACTAAAACTGCTTTATTTAGCCAAAGTAATTTAGGTGACTATAGTGTTCCTTTAAGATAATAAAGGATATGCTGTAAAATAACCTTCATTCAATTTAATTAATTGATTAATCAGTTAAATAGTTCATTAATTACTAAATGTGTGATTGTCATGTGTACTTATGCATTGTGTGACAAACTAATATTTGAATGCCTAGAAAAAAAGATATCCTAACCACATTGTGTATTGAACATTTTCAAAATTATATTATTTTTCTTCTTTGAGTACACGTTGTGTGTTTTGTGATAAATGTCACATCAATGAATTATGCTTATCATTGTTTTGTATCCATGTGAGTCTCATGTTCAATGGAATTCCAAAATTGGACTATTATCAAAGAATTAGTTCTATTAGGGTTTCAAGGTTGCTTCAAATATATTAATAATCGTGGTGATATCTACTGATTATCGCCTCCATTCACCAATGTACTTTTTCTTGGTTTGCCTGGCTTTCATGGAAGTCTCTCTAATGTTTACCATGATTTGTAAACTTTTGGTCTTTCTTGTGGCAGAGAACGTGAATATTTCAAGGGCTGAGTGTTTTATACAAATGTATTATTACTTTTTTATAACTTCTTCAGACTTCCTAGTCTTAAGTGTAATGTCTTTTGATCGTTACATGGCTATCTGTAACCCACTTCGATACACTACTGTCTGTCATGGGGAAAAGTACTGGTTGGTTGTTTTATCACCTCATTTTTATGCCTTCTTTTTCCTATAGTAAAGTTGTCAAACATGCTATTTTGCAGTCATTTATTGGACCATTTCATTTGTGACACCACAGCCTGATAATTAAAAATTATCTGTAATGCTACAACACAAATTAAGATATCTTCACTGATTGCGTCAGTTATCATCTTGATTGGGCCTTTAGCAGTAACAGTTATATCTTATTTTTTTATTATATTTACTGAATTAAGACTACCCTCGAATACGGGACATTAGAAAACCTTTTCAACATGCGTGTCTCATCTCACTATGGTATCTATAGTGTTTGGAAGTGCCATATTTATAAAAAATAGACCACAAAATATGTTCTCTGTGCAAACTGACAAACTGGTAAATCTGTTAAGCACATTACTGTCTCTCTTCTTAAATCCATGTATCTACATGTTACGAAACCAAAAGGTGAAAGACTGTCACATCCTGTTCCTGGCTATGGATCATTTCTGGAGATAACTTCTGGTATCCAGTACTCTTTTTACAATTCTTGTTTAGTTTTTCTTAGTTTTTCTGGTACTCTATTCCATGTCTGGTTTTCTTTATGCTGGGTTTCCTGGGTTCATTCCTTTATTCCGTTCCTGGAATTCACAGTCTCTGGGATTCCTTTAAATGTTTGTTTTTTGTTGCCACACCCATTCCTTTGCCATTAATCCTTTTGTTTCAGTTGGGTCCTGCAGGCAGTGGTTTCATTACCTCTGCTCCTTTCTTTGCAGGTAAGTGCTGTGTATGTTTTAGTATTGTTTATTTAGTCATGCATATCTAGGCAGTTAGGACCCACCGTAATTGGAGTACTTTGACGCAGTGGTGGGCTGCATACATCATTGGCCATTTATGTATGTCTAAATCTCCAATGTTTATTGCACATATTAGTACTTAGTTATGTCTCCTCTTGTTTTGCCATGTATCACTTGTCTTGTTTTATTTGTCTTGTATTCCCAGTCCATGTACAGTCCTGTCATGTCCTGCCCTGTCCATGTCCTTCTCGGGTTCTGGGTTCTTCTAGTCTTGTATTGCTATCTTCTTTGGTGCCTGTTCTAGTCTTGCCTTTTTTTCTAGTACTGGATACATATCTGCCATAGAAGCCATATGTCTATTCTGTGCAAGATATTAACTCATTAATTGGCTGAGAGCGTCACCTAATACTCTCAGTTCATGAATTAGCTCCTATCTTGCATAAAATTTACAATCACCTTCAGCAGCTTGAAAACTGGAAAGAGTGTGCCCAGCAGGACACAGGTAAGTGTAACAAAACAGTTTGACAGATTACGATTGTATAACCCTGTGAATGTGACTGTGTTAAAGGGATCCTATAGGCAAGACCTATGCAGAACAGGGACTTGTGAGGGGAGTGTATACAGAAGAATGTGGTCTTGGGATGTGGGTGGGGCAGTATGGAGTAGATGGGTGGGCTAGTATAAATAGGTTGCCATCTTACAGGATAGCAGCCATCTTAATTATCAGTTGGGAACAGCTTGGTAATTGCTGGTTGTGCTTTCGTTATACCTGCTTTCCAAGTGCTGTTTGTGGCCAGGGTCGGTATGGATATTAAAGCTGTCATTTCTGCCCTCAGGGCTGAGGCCCTACAAGATGGGGGTCTGCACCTGCAGGCTCAGCTGGCTCGTTTTCAGGCCTCCGCTGCTGTTGCCGCCTCCCCTCCCAGCGGTAGCTGAGGTCCCCGGAGGCGAGCTCTGCCACCGTAATGTTTCGCCCCTCAAGGGGAAACTACGGACCCTCCTGGGCTCAGGAGTGCAGGCCTGGCCTTACGGATGTGCTGATCTGCGGCCGCAAGGCTTGCTTCACCTCCCGTACAGGCTCCTGTCACTACCCGGGCAGCGGGGCAGTCCCCGGCTGTCTGAACCCGCTTATCATCTCCTCCTCCAGCCCCATGCAGCAGGAGCCACAGTCCTCCTTCCCGGGCCAGCTGGTCTGCGGCTACACAGACTGATGGTGCTCTGGCGTAGACCGGAATCTCCTTTTGCGGCCTCTGAGGGTTTTTTCCGGCGGCCTTGTCTTCATCGGCGGCTCTGCCACGTGGATCCCGCGGCCCAGGTGGGCGGAGAAGTGGACGGGCATTCAGGCAGCTGTCTCCTACCCCTTCCCTTAGTAGCTCTGCTAGCCCCCTGCCGTCCCTTGGGGTGCTGTCTGGATCTGCCAGGCACCCCTTGCTTATCCCATCCCCCTGGGGTAGGCCTGCCATTTTGGGTCAAGGATATGATTTCACTTATTCTTTCTTCCTAGGTGGCTCCGGATTGGGCCATGTTCCAGGCATCGTTAAGCTCTACAACGGTATTACTCCCATTGGAAGTGGCATCTCTGGTGATTATGGCTCTGCTACTCCGATCGGCTCCCGCGCTCTCTGATGAGTCCGGTTCTTCATTGATTGATGGTCGGGTGGGGTGTGGGGGTAGCCTGGTCAGTTCTGGGGCTTGTTCAGTGGCCCCGTCTTTGGACTCACAGCTTAGGGCGGGGTGGGTCCCTTCTCCGGTTACTTCTTCTGGGTGGCTTGGGGTACCTGTTTTGCCTGGGAACGGCATTGTAACGGAGCTTCCTGTACCTCGGTTGGGTACCCCCGCCGACAGATGCTCCTAGTGCTCATGAGGGCTCCAAGCACTCAACCAGACACCATAAGCACTGCAGACCCCACAACCGCAGCAGCTTGGTTGGGGTGTTGCCATCTCCTACCCACCCTGGACCTACGACAAGGCTCTAGGTTCCAGTGGTTGAACCTCTCTTCCTCCAGAGATTCAAGCAGGAATAGCTCTTACAAGAGCTCAGAGAATCCAAGGGAGTATAGTGATTATAGCAATCCCTTGTAGTGATATAGCAGTTTCCCCCAATAAGAGACAAGACTCTAGATTGAGGGTGAAGTAAGTCTGTTTAATGGAAGCCACAGGTGGACCTTGTTGGGCACAGGGACACAAAGTGTACAAACCAATGAAAACAATACAACACATCCCCTGATAGCTCTGATCTGGGTAAACAACATATCCAAAAATCACCCAGATCAGTTCAGGTGTTCAGGAATTTCCTGGAAGTCATAGTTTTGACTCTTTATGGAGTACAAAAGTACTTACATTACATGAATGGAGCAATTTAAAGTATATTGGGCAAGGTATATTGCAGGGCCCATAGTCAAATACCAGTGGCGAGGTCACTTTTGACACTGGCATTAGCTTCTGCCCCAGTGGTCCCTCAATCTTCTGTGCCTGCGGTGGCTCCGCAGAGCGTGGAAGTTGGGCTGGCCGCACATGGTGCCATCTATATGTGTTGGTCGGGCCCCCTGGGCTGGGGCTGCATTTGTGCCAGGAGGTGCAGGATAACATTTGGAAATGGGAGTTTGTTGAGATTGTCTCCCTGCTCCCCTTGGAGGACTTGCACACTCCTGATAAAGAGTCTAAGGACTGCGACAAGGACAAGGACAAGTTCCAGTATCGGAAGATCCCCAAAACATTTGTAAATTGGATCAGAGCCTTTTCGATCCTGGTCAGTATTATAGGAGAGAAGGCGCCGGAAAAGCTGGCGCACTATGATGAGTAATTTCGTTGGCAGTTCACCCATCCGTTGGTTGGTGATTATGATTAGGTCGTCCTTTCTCTGGGGGTGGGGCGGCCCGGTTAGACACCCCTCCACGTTAGCTTTGCCCAGGCGCTCTGGTTGCTGCTGGCAATACAATGAAAATCAGTGTAAATGGGGGACCAGTTGCAAGCTTAAACTTGAATGCTCCGGCTGTGGAGTTTCTCACTCAGCATCCCGCTGTTTCAAGCAGGGTAAAGCTGGTGAGCGCGGGGATACCGTGTGTAGCGGTTACCCCGATGAGTAGAGGGGGTTTCCAGCGCCAGAGGGCGCCCTTCTCCTGAGTGTGAGTGGTATTACAGCATTCCCAGCAGTCATCCAAGTAGAGAAGCTCTTACAAGAGCTAGTGTGATAGCTTTATAGCAGTTTCCCCCAATAAGAGACAAGACTCTAGATTGAGGGTTAAGTAAGAACTTTAAGACTTTATTTATTTTTTACAAAGTCCCAATGTTAATGTACACTCTGATTGTTGTACCAGTTAATTCAAGGCTGTATTATTTCTAACCAATATCAGGTCCCTAGAATTCTACATAAAAATGTTAAATAAAATAAAATACTGTAATTCTAATATGTCAACAGTGCCATTTTTCTTGCCCTCTATCTTTCTCTGTCTCTTTTACTTTCTCTCTCATTGTTTTAAAGCTCCAGCTGGTTCATACACGGGTTGATATTTGAAAGATATGTGAATCATATATGATAATCATGGTAAATTGTAATATATCATCTGATCTTCATGGGATCCCTGACAAATCAGGCCTCATTTACTCATCAAAGGGAAACTCAACAGAAGTAAAAGAATTTGTTTTTGTGGCATTTGCTTTCTCTCCAGGTCTTCAACATTCTGTATTCTTCATCTTCCTTATGATCTATTTTTTACTCTTGAGTGGGAACATTCTTATTATGATGACAATCAGAGCTGACCCTCGGCTCCATAATCCTATGTATTTTTTCCTAAGCAAGTTGTCCTTCATTGATCTTTGTTACTCATCAGTGACTGTGCCAAAGATGTTGGTAGACTTCTTGTCTGAAAGGAAAGTTATTTCCTTTAATGGTTGCATCACACAACTATACTTTTTCCACTTTTTTGCATGTGCAGAATGCTTTATTTTCACAGTTATGGCTTATGATAGATATGTGGCCATTTGCAAACCTCTGAACTATTCTTTAATTATGAGCAAGAAGCTGTGTTTGTGGATGGTAGCAGCAACCTGGGCCATTAGCTTTGCCCACTCCAATATACAAACAACTTTAACCATGGGATTACCCTTTTGTGGCCCCAATGAGATAAACAGTTTTTTCTGCGATATTCCACCACTTATCAGACTGGCCTGTACTGATACAACAATGATTGATGCAATGATAGTGGGCAACAGTGGTATCGTTTCATTGGGATGTTTTATCTGTGTCTTGCTTTCTTATATTGGCATTGTTTCATCAATCCTAAAAATAAAGACAACTGATGGCAGACGTAAAGCCTTTTCAACGTGTGCTTCTCATATCACTGTAGTGACATTTTTCTTCGGTCCTTGCGTCTTCATCTACATGAGGCCATCCACTTCTTTCCAAGCTGATCAAGTAGTGATAGTATTCTATACAGTCATAGCACCAATGCTTAACCCAGTCATTTACACCTTGAGGAACAAAGAGGTTAAGATATCAATTAAAAAAATGTGGGATGGAAAATCGTTTATTAAATATAATTCATAGAGGAAAATAAACAATAAATCCCATACATATGATAACCAATTACTTTTCATGATGTTGTATACCATGGCTGCTTCTGGTTGGTGGAAACAATCTTCCAGCATCTTTAAAATTGTATTTAATTTTGTTATAGTTGCATAGAAACATAACATATTCTCTGTGTATAGTGTTAGTTAATTATTTGCTTTGTAAGATGGGCTCATTTATTACCGATATTCCAGGCAAAATACTGAATATGCTCTTAAATTATATTTGTGTTTTTCCAGAAAGCACCATGACCTTTTTTAAAAAAATCTTTAAACCAATTTTTAGAATTTTTCTTTAAAATTAAAATAATACTTAATGGAAAAAGCTTTATTGTTATGTCATTATTTGACAATCTTTTTAGCTTTAATAAATCAGCATTAAATAATTTTTACAAGCCATTCAAAGTGCATGGATGTTTCCTTTTATACCAGTATTTTCTTAAATGTGTACACATTTCTTCCTATACTATTTATTTGCTTTATTTCTTACTGGAAGATAAACAGCATTATTTACTAAAGCGAGAATGCATGGTGAGTCCAAAGTGAATTTCAAATTTAAGGTCAAAATAGCCCACCTGGAAAAATTATCTAAGTCACCTATGCTTTGCAATCAGCTACTCTGGCCTTAAATTTGAAAATCACTTTCAATTCACTTTGAATTTTCACTTTAACCCCTTAAGGACCAAACTTCTGGAATAAAAGGGAATCATGACATGTCACACATGTCATGTGTCCTTAAGGGGTTAATGAACACCACTGATGGAGGGAGTTGGGAAGAAAACAAATAAATATATATTTTAAGAGTAGTATAGGCTGTGAAAGTATTGTATCTACAGAAGAGTTACGTAACAGTCCTTTTTCATTCACTTCGCAAGAAAGATTAAATTACATTTAGGGAAGCTAGTGACATCAAAACATATTCATAGTAAGGTAACCCTATAAAGTCATGCAGGGTGATTCTGAGTAAATACCTGAGTACTTATATTCATAACCTGAATCGCTTTTTTGTGATAACCTCCTGTAGTTTACAGAGGCTTTCGAACTGTGGGGACTGGAATCCTTCACTTTCATGAATATTCTCTTAAAGTGGTCATTAAGGGTCTCAGTTCCCACAATATTGTATTCTACAAAGAAAAAAAAAGCCTACTACAGTATGTGATCACAACTAAAATTAAAAAACACAAGGTAAATAGATAGATAAAATATCCCCAATCAAAAACCAACTCTGTGTCAGTGTTAATAGTGTTAATGAACACTTTATGGATGAGAGCCCTGTATATAATCAACTTGAATGCTTGGCAGAAAAAAGGGAAAAAACGGGGGAAAAAGGGAAAAAAATAAAAATGTTGAAAAATGAAAAAACAAGAAAAAGGGAGAAATAACAATGCAACAATGGAAAAAAATGTATATACAGTCCCAGTGTTTGCACACTAAAAGTAGCAAAAACGGGCATCCACTGGTGGATGGTATTGGATAGATCTCACCACTCTTGTTATTGAGGTAGGATAAAGAGGTGTGACTTTAATTTTATTTAATTTAATCTTTCCACATAAATAGTAAGAGATAAAAATTGCTGAGTGTGATGGCTTGTCCAAGTCTGCAGGTGAGTAGTCTTGCGTGCTTGTGTGGATCTGAATAGCTGCTCCTTCATGCAGGTCGCTGTAATCACTTGTTCTGCCTAGTAGTGTATGGGGTGCCTGGGCTCCCTCTCTCTCTGTAGCTGGGGTGCCTGGGCTGCGTGCTCTGGACCTGGATTGTCCCTTCGAAGGCCCTGTCATTATTTCTCACTTTTTCTTGTTTTTTCATTTTTTCTTTTTTTCACTTTTTTGTCCTTGTTTCTGCCAAGCATTCAAGTTGATTATATACAGAGCTCTCATCCATATAGTGTTCATTAACATTATTAACACTGACACAGAGTCAGTTTTTGATTGGGGATATTCAATCTATCTATTTACCTTGTGTTGTTTAAGTTTAGTTGTGATCACATAGGTACAATCTAAGAAGTTATTATATGTTGCCATATTTGTATACTCCACTGATTTTAAGAGATATCTGATTGAAAATAGGAGGAAACAATAAATAATTATGTTTTGCTTTATATCTAATATTGAGTGCGGTATCATATGTTCTATTGTATATATTGAAGGTAATTGCTGTGGGCTACCTTGATACCTAGCACCATCAAAGATAGAAGAGTGCCTGTAAACATCGATTCTTTTTTAAGCTACAATAAATGTGTTTAGAAATCAGTCTGTTAATAAGCTACATTGTTTTTATTCTAAATAACATTTTACTTGTATACATTATTATTAGTGAATTGTTTGTGTTTATGCAGCCCTAGCCACACCTCTCCTGGATGTGAGTCACACAGTATGCATGAAAAACTTGGCTTAATTTTCAATCAGATTTTAAATGACATATACTCGAGTATAAGCCGACCCGAATATAAGCCGAGGCCCCTAATTTTACCCCAAAAAACTGGGAAAACGTATTGACTCGAGTATAAGACTAGGGTGGGAAATGCAGCAGCTACTGGTAAATTTCTAAATAAAATTAGATCCTCAAAAAATTATATTAATTGAATATTTATTTATAGTGTGTGTATATAATGAATGCAGTGTGTGCGTATGAGTGCAGTGCGTGTATGAGTGCAGTGCGTGTATGAGTGCAGTGCGTGTATGAGTGCAGTGCGTGTGTGTATGAGTGCAGTGTGTGTGTGTATGAGTGCAGTTTGTGTGTGCAGTGCGTGTATGAGTGCAGTGCGTGTATGAGTGCAGTGTGTGAGTGCAGTGTGTGTGTATGAGTGCAGTGTGTGTGTATGAGTGCAGTGTGTGTGTGTATGAGTGCAGTGTGTGTGCGTATATATTAATTGAATATTTATTTTCAGTGTGTGTATATAATGAATGCAGTGTGTGTGTATGAGTGCAGTGTGTGTGTATGAGTGCAGTGTGTGTGAGTGCAGTGTGTGTGAGTGCAGTGTGTGTATGACTGCAGTGTGTGTGAGTGCAGTGTGTGTGAGTGCAGTGTGTGTATATGAATGAAGTGTGAGTGTGTGATGCAGTGTGTGATGCAGTGTGTGTTTGTGTATGTGTTGGTGGGGGTGGGCATTTGATATATTATAAATTATTATTATTTTTTTTTTTTTGTATATTTATTTTTTTTATTATTATTAATTATTTAATTATTATTATTTATTTATTTTATCTTTTTTTTTCGTCCCCCCTCCCTGCTTGCTAGCTGGCCAGGGAGGGGGGCTCCTTCCCTGGTGGTCCAGTGTCATTGGTAGTTCAGTGGGGGGAGAGGGGTGCTGGCAGAGCTGTACTTACCTTTCCTGCAGCTCCTGTCAGCTCTCTCCTCCTCCGCGCGGTCTGTGCAGCTCCCTCTGTCAGCTCCCAGTGTAAGTCTCGCGAGAGCCGCGGCTCTCGCGAGACTTACACTGGGAGCTGACCGAGGTGCTGAACGGACGGCGCGGAGGAGGAGAGAGCTGACAGGAGCTGCAGGAAAGGTAAGTACAGCTCTGCCAGCACCCCTCTCCCCCCACTGAACTACCAAAAAATGTGCTGAAAAACTCGGCTTATACTCGAGTATATACGGTACTTTAGAAGTGTTTATATTCTGCTATGTAAATTGAATCTTAATCATAAACTAGAGGCTCTTGCAAGATATAGCAAACTATTAACAGTGCAGGACATAATAAGTTCTACATTAAAAAGATAGTTCAATAAAGGAAGTATAAACATTAGATCTCTCTTTACAGGAAGTGTTTAGGAAGACTGTGTAAATCACATGCAGGGAGTTGTGGCTAGGGCTACATAAACAAAGCTTTTAAACATCTAAGTGGCAGAGAATTGAACAGTGAGACTGCCAGGGATTTATGTATACCAGGCCTACACAACCTGTGGAACCACAACTCCCATGATCCCCTGGCTATCAGCCATGATTCCCTGGCTATCTGTTTCATTAAAAAACAAAAAAACATGGGCATTGGCTATCTGTTTCATTAAATGAATTATGGGTGTTGGCTATATGTTTTATTCAAAAGAATCATGGGCGTTGTGGTTCAAAAACATCTGGGGGGTCAAAAGCTAGGGTCATGCCAAATGCTAACTGGCTACCTTAGACCCCCCACGAACTGGTATTTATTTCAGATTTAAAAAAAATATATATGTAGGTAATTGACAGCAACCACTGACTGTAGGCAGGGCCGCCATCAGAAATTTTGGGGCCCCTAACTCAGCTCAGGGTCTTAGCCCCCGGGGGCCTGCCTCCTAGCCCACCCACAGGGACCGCCTCCAAATCCCGCCCACAGGAATACACACACAGACACAAACACACGCACTGATACAAAAGGACACAGACACACACACACAAAGATACACACATACTGACACACACATACACACATACTGACACACACATACTGAGACACATGCATATGCAGACACACAGAAATACATAGTGGCACACACACACACATACTAACATACATACGGACACACACACACATGCATAAGGACATACAGACACACACAAACATACATACTGACATACATACATACATACAAACACCCACAGGTTGTGTGCCCCCAGGCCCGGATCTACACATTACCCACTCCCTGTAAACTTTTCCCAAATCTCTTATACATTAGATAATGACTTCAAAGTACCCCTCACCCCATCACATGGGCAGTTAATTTATCCATCAAATAATTATCTTTGATTTTCAGAAGTACATTTTCCATGGGTGGCATCTCAGATTGAAGCAAAAATTGGGCTAGGGCTCTCCTGGCAGTCAGGGTGATTTTGTAAAAAGAGTTTCTGTTCTGTTATCGTCAAGCCATCTAGAGGCCTGGAAAACTAAAAGACTCAAGGGTCCAATTCCACCCTTCTTTAAAACACTTGGCATAACAAGTCACCCACTCCCCTCCAGAAGTTGTTACCCTTTGGATAATCCCACCACATATGCCCATATGTGCTCCTGTTCCTGCACAATCGCCAACACAAATCATTGGCGTTTTAGTCATACAATACAATATGATACAATTTGTTACACATATCAATGTTTTATTAGCTTTCCATAGAGCCTCTCAGACTGTACTCTCTAGGACCTCTTCTAATTCTGCCTCCCATAGGTCTGTGTACTGTAGTTGCCCCCAGGCTGGTGTGTTGGAACTCAAATTAGAATATAATAAGATGATGAGACCTTATTGGTGTGATTCTTCTAGACATAGTTTCTCGAAAAAATTGTCAGCTTCTTTGATAAATGATTGGTTAGTGTCTCTTACTTGGATATATTTGAAATAATTGGTTGGTGTCAAGGATGTTCTGCCCTGAAGGTCCTCAAACTGGCACTTCTACCCCCTTAGTAAACAACAGATTGATCCTTTGTATCCATACATACTCAATACCTCTAAATTCACATGCCTTAATAGCCAGTAGTAATGCTGTATTTCCCAACAAGGGAAGGGGTCGGGATGATGCTACCAAGAATTTTGTTATGCTAGTATCCCAGACACAGATAGCGTTCACTATTGATGGGCAATCCATTCGCAACAGCGTTCTGTGTTTCTATTCAGGACACATATAAAAAACTGAGGGAGGTCTGAATCCATCATAAGTCAACCCATTTCCTATTCCATGAGGGTGTATGTCACAACGCTACCTGCGCCAGTTGGGATGCTAAGTAGTGGAGGTGCAAGTGTGGCAGACCCAGTCCCCCAGAATTTTGGGCTGTATAACATTTTCAGGCCACAGTGTCTTTTGTTTTGCCAAATAAAGTCGTCTATGCCCTTCTGTAAGGGTACTAGGTCCTTGTGTTTTGCTTTTCCAAATACAGTCGTCTATGGCCATGAATTTTTCTAGGTGGGGGGGGGGATAATTGTAATGACATCCATGCTTGGTCCCTTTTTGACAGTGCCATGAAAGGGAAGGGGCATAGCCATTATCACATAAAGCCAGGGTAAATAGCGTTTTCACAACTATGGTGTCAGGAATACATGTTTGTATTCCTGACACTATAGTGTTCCTTTAAGCAAATTAAAGGAACATTCTGGTCACCATAACAATTTCATCTAAATGAAAGTGTTATGATGCCAGGAAGCCCCTGGGTGCTCTCTTTCCTTTAAGGGGTTAAATCGCTCTCAAATGGTTTAACCCCAAAGGCTTCCTCCAGCTCCAGATCTCCAGGTCGCTCAGTGGTATTCAACTTCTGAAACGGAGTGTCAGGAAGTGCAAATTGACGTCAGGCATGGGTGCTGCAGATTGGCTAGAGTGGTCAATTGACGCTCTAAGCTAATCGCTAGCTCCCGGTTCATAAAAATGTTTGAATTTTTTATGAATGGGGAGCTACTGATTGGATTATAGTGCCAGCTGCCCGCTCTAGCCAATCAGTGACACCCCTACCCATCGGCACTCTGTGCTTCCTGACACTCAGTAAATAAAACACTTTTTTTTTACCTGGGGAGATGAGAAGGTCCAAAGTTTCCCTGCCAGGCCCAGGTACCAAAGCCTAATGATGTGGTGTCCAGAATAAAGTGGGGGGTTCACTTCACTTGTCCTTCCTGCTCCAATCTCCTTTTCTTCTCATTCATTTGACACAGTCTTCTTTTTCTTCTGACACTGTCTTCTCTCCTCCTTGGCTCCTTCTGCTCCTTTACCTTTCTGTTACTTTCTGCTTATTTTGCACCCTTCTGCTCCTTTCTCTTTCTGCTCCTTGCAGACCCTTTCAGCTCCTTCTCCTACTTTACCTTTGTGCTCCTTGCTGTCCCTTGCTGCTGTTATCTGCTCCTTCTCCTACTTTACCTTTGTGCTCCTTCTGATTCTTTCTGGTCATTTACCTTTGTGGTCCTTCTGTCCCTTTCTGCTCTTTGCAGACCCTTCCTTCTCCTTGCAAACCCTTCATGCTAATTTCTGCTCCTTCTCCTTGTCACGATTCGGGGAACCCAACACGCTAACACACACACACACACACAGAAAAGGTGCCGTACCGGACCTTAGAGTGGCCGGGCTAAGCACACACAGAATAGTCAGGAGACAAGCCGAGTAAGGGGAACCAGAAGACAGAATAACGAGAAACAAGCCGAGGTCAAAGGGTAGGAGAAAGTCACAAAGTCCGTTTTAACAAGCCAGAGAGTACGTAACCAGAAACACAAGTTCAGTATCAATACTATAAAGCAAAGACCACAACAGGGCACTGAGAGACAGAAAAGGTAAGTATTTATAACCTTATCTTAATTCTGATTGGATAACTTCCACTCAGAATTAACAATCACACGTGGGGGATATCTATACCCCCCACTGTGTTTGTTGCGCTGTAGCTTTAACACCGAGTCACGTGAGTGACCCCGGCGTTCAGATATCAGTGCCGGCTCCCAGCGTGCAGCGTTAGACATGCTGCCGCTGGGAGGAGGAGAGGAGGATGCGAGCGGCATGTCAAGGGGAGAGGACGCCGCTCGCTGACCGGTAAGGGGAGAGGGGACCGCGGAGCCCTGACACTCTCCGACCCTGGGGTCTTCTGGGTGAGTGTTATGATCTTATCCCAGTCTGCGTCCGTGAGCGTTATGCCTAGGTCTTCTTCCCAACGCCTAATGCACGGTGGTGCCAGAAGGTATCGTCCAGTCGTCAGTGTGGTGTAGATTGCTCTCAGGGGGGGTGCCTCCAACCGGCACATGGACTCAAACTCTGTACAATCCCGCGTAAGGCTCGGTCGTTGGGGGATCGATCGTGCATATCTCAGCAGTTGTTCCCTTGCTATAGTGTGGAGGAAGGTATGCCTTTGGTCCAGAAACATGTCTGCAAGTGGCTTTATAGAGCAAGGGGGTGTGAGTACGTCCATCATTCGGGGTATTGTGGTGTCGGTCCGCGATCTCAGGGTGGGCCCCATGTCCCCCGCAGGGAACTCTGGGTTTCTCCTGAGTGGGTGTAGAGGGCTCGGGTGTGTTGTGAGGTAGTATTTGGGGCCGTTTTGGTGCCAGATGCGGAGGGTGGCTTTCACAAATGGGTTCGCGTGTGTGGTGCGTCGGCTCGCTTTTGGGGTGATCCCAGAAGCTCGGAGGTCGCATTTGGAGCTATCTGCTTCAAGTCGAACCCATAGCTTGTCGCTTGGTGCTGTCGACCAGCCGATGATTCGGGTGAGGTGGGTCGCAATGTAATACTTCCTTAAGTCGGGAAGTCCCCCTTTGATTTTAGGGAGTGTTAACTGGGAGTGGGCTATTCGGGGGGCCTTGCCCTTCCAGATGAAGTGACGGACTGCCGCTTGGATGGATGTGAAAAAGCTCTTCGGCGCTGCGATTGGTATCGTCTGGAAGACGAAGAGGAATTTAGGGAGTAGGGTCATCTTCACCGCGTTGACGCGGCCTAGCCACGATATGTAGTAGGTATTCCAGGCCTGAAGTTCTCAAGATTTTGAGAAGTGGTAGGTAATTGTGGTGGTAGAGATCCGCTGGGTCTGGTGTGAGCCAGACCCCTAGGTATCTCATCTTGGTGGTGCACCAGCGGAAGGGAAAGCGGCGTCTGAGCGTCTGAGCGTCTGCGTTTGGGTGTGCCTAACATTAAGGTTTAAGATTTCTGATTTGCTGTAGTTGATGCGTAAGTTGGAGACCTTGCCGTATTTTTCAAATTCAGTCATGATCGTGTGGAGTGTCGTGGCCGGTTGTTGTACAATGAAGAGCAGGTCATCTGCGTATGCCAGGACTTTGTGGTGTGATCGGCCTATACGGAGTCCACGGATTGCCTTGTTGCCTCTGATGTTGTTAAGGAATGGCTCCAGGGTTAGTGCAAAGAGCAGGGGAGATAAGGGGCACCCTTGGCGCGTACCGTTGCGGATGTGGAACGGGTCTGTGAGGGCCCCGTTGATGCGGAGTCTAGCTGTCGGTGCACTGTAGAGCGCCTCTATCCATTGTATGTATTTGGGGCCGATGCCCAGGCTCCGGAGGGTTTCGAAGAGGAATTCCCAGTCCACCCTATCAAAAGCCTTTTCGGCATCCGTGGAGAGGATCAGGGTCTGTTGGTCGGATTGCGCTGCTACGGAGATCAGGTTCAGTGCCCGTATGGTGTTGTCTCGGACCTCTCTTCCGGGGATGAACCCAGTCTGATCTGGGTGGACCAGGTCTGGGAGTAGTGGTGCCAAACGGTTGGCCAGCACGCTTGTCAAGAGTTTGACATCCACATCCAGGACCGATATCGGGCGGTAGCTTGCGCAGGATGTCGGGTCTTTACCCTCTTTCAGGAGGAGGGTGATGTTTGCTGCCATGAATGGGGCTGAGGGGGTAGCGCCGTCTAGAATTGAGTTCAGAGCTGAATGTAGTTTCGGCAGGAGGTCTGGTAGGAAGGTTTTATAGTATTGTAGCGGCAGTCCGTCTGGCCCTGGTGCTTTCCCCGTCTTTGCTTTTCTGATTGCGTATGCCAGTTCTTCTACTGTTATGGGGGCCTCCAATTCATCCCGGTTTGGGGTAGATAATTGTTTCAGTCCGGCTGCTTCGAGATATGCATGAATGGCCTCGGTCCTGCGGGGTGCCCTGTTAGCCTGTGCGTCACCTTGTAAATTGTAGAGGTCTTCGTAGTATTGGGTGAATGCCGCTGCGATCTGGTCCGGGAGATGGCACATTTGTTGGTCAGTGTTTTTAATCTTGGGGATATATAGGTGATTTCTGCGCTGTTTCAGCAGGTTTGCTAGGAGTCTGCTGCATTTGTTTCCGTGTTCATATACCAGATGTTGGAATTGTTGGAAGGAGCGTTGAATTGCTCGGTTCAGGTGTTCGGTGAGCTGGGTTCGCTTGAGAATTAGATTGCGGTATGTGGACGGGTCCATCGTCTGTTTGTGGTGGTATTCCAGGTCCGCTATGTCCTTGTTGAGGTCTTGTACTTGTTTGTTGTGTGCCTTTTTCCGCGTCGAGCAGTGCGCAATAAAATGTCCACGGAGTACTGCTTTGTGTGCCTCCCAGCACATCAGGGGTGTCGTGTCTTCGGTTTCGTTGTTGAGAAAGTAGTCTTGGATAGTTTGTTTGTCGTTGTGACCAGGATTGGGTCAGCAAGGATCGATTCATTGAGGCGCCAAGAGACCTGGCGGGGTCGAAACAGGGGTGACTTGAGACCTATCCGAATGGGGTTGTGATCTGACCATGTCATGGGCAGAATTTCTGCTTCCATGAGGAGGGCTAGATGGTGGTATGGCAGGAGGAAGTAGTCCAGCCTGGTGTAGGTGGCGTGAGTCATGGAATAAAATGTGTAGTCCCTTGCAGTGGGGTTCAGTGCTCTCCAGCAATCCATGAGTTGGTGGTGGTGTAGGAGCTGTATCGTTCGCGCGTGTCTGTTGGGTGCCTGTTGAGCGGGGTTTGCCAAAGTGTCTTGGTGATGGAGCGGTAAGTTGAAATCTCCGCCTATAATCATTGTGCCCTCCGTGAATCCCATCAGGGTGGTCAGTGTCGTTCGGAGAAATCTGTATTGGTTAGCATTTGGCGCATAAATATTCGCAAAGGTGTACGCCTGGTCGTGTATGGTCCCCTTCGCAAAGATGTATCTGCCATGAGGGCAGCGAAGTGTGTCTGATTCAACGAATGGGGTCCCCCTGGAGAACAGGATACCGACGCCCAGTGTGCTGCGCAGTGGGTTGTTGCTGAAGAGTCCTTGTGGGTAGTTGCGGTCTCTTAGGGATGGTGTATGGTTCTCCTGGAAGTGCATCTCTTGGATGAACGCTACGGATGCGTGGTATCGTTTCAGATCTCGTAAGAGTCGGGAGCGTTTTTCCCGTATGTTGAGGCCCCGGACATTGTATGAAATGACGTTCAGATTTTCCTTGATGTAGCGGGCAGTCCCCGGGGCTTGCGTCCCCTGGGCGGTCATCTGTGACACCCGCAGCGGTGGGTGGGGAGGGATCGGGGCGTGAGGGGGTAGGCAAGGGGGGGAGGACGAGAAAGAAGAGAGAGAGGGAGAAGAAGAAATAAAAGGGGTGTGTGTGTGTGTACTGTGGTGTGTCGGAGTTGGTCCTGATGTGACCTAGTATAGATCGGGTAAGTGCACTAATGTCCTGGTAGTGAGGACCACAGGCTCAGAGGAACTGATGCCCGGGACCGCTCCTGGACAGGGGGCACTCTGCCTAAGTGGGAGTGCTTCTAGTCCTTACCCTGTGGGGGGTTCGGGTATCCCGTACCGGTTCCTGGTCGACGGGGGGGGGTTGCCTCCGTCGGCCTTGAACAGCGTCGGGTATAGGGTACAACCGTCTGTCTAGCCGTACGAGACAATGACCAGTGTTTGACTGATAGTGTGGTGGTGTGGCTCGTGTAGGCCCTTTTATCTGTCTGGGTAAGCTACCCCTATGTGTGTGGGTCGTGGGGCATGTTATGCGCCGTGTTATCTGTGTCTAGCCTGTTTTGTGTGTTCCATGTCTCCGGTCTTCCCTTGGTCGTATTCCATTGTGTGGGTGCGAGTATGAGTATTCCGTGGGTCGTTGCGGGATTGGGTTCATGTCTCCGTGATGGGGGGGGGGGCTGTGGGCGTGGGTCTGGTGGTCCTATAGGTGGATCGGTGCGTGTGTCGCGTTGGTGAGCTTCACCGTGTAGTGCTACTAGTTACATTCGGATAATACGCCTGTGCATTAAACCCTAAGGATGGAAGTGTCTGCGCCTGTTCCAGTCATATGTTTTTCCACCTCACGTTTGCTCCGGGGTGCCTGGTCGCGTTGTGGTGTCTGCAGTTGTGTATTCCCTTTAATCCTATCCCCTGCCATCATATTCGTCCTATTTTTCCCCGCCAGATGTGTCAGAGCTGTCTATCCTTTCCCACCCTCTCGCCTTTACGACCTGTGTGTCCCTCCTCCCTCCCTCCCCCTTCCCTCCCTTTTCTTTCCCCCCTTTCCCCCCCTTTTTTTCCCATTTCTCTCTTTTTTTTTCTTGTTTTCCTGTTTTCTCCCCCCCCCCATTTTTTTCCCCTTTCTTCCTCCCCCCTCTCTCCCCCTACCCCTCCCCCTCCCCCTCCACCCTCCCCTTTTCGTGTTGTAATCTTTATTTTGCCCTTTATTTTGCCCTTTCCCCCCTTCCCTCCCCAGCCCCTCCCCCCCGTCCCCCCCCGCCCCTCCCTTAGGGTTGTATGTCTATTGGGGTCGTGTATCTGTGCAGTGAATAACATCCCCTTCTTCCCCCTCCTCCCTTCCTCCCGCCAAATTATAGCAGTTATGTCCAATATAGTTGTGAAGCGTCCTGGATGACCCTTGGTGTCTTTGAGGTCAGATTTTCTAGGCCTCTTGTTCACTGTTTCGGAAGGCCTGAAGTCTTTTTCCGCCCGTAGTGGCGTTTTTGTCCCCGTGCAGGTTTAGCTTCCATGTGCGACTGTGTCCCGGTCCCCCACGTGCCCCCGCCCCAAGGTGTATGCCATTTCCCTCCCTGTGATGTAGCGTGTGTATGGACAATGTCCCCAGTCAATGGAAAGTACTCACAAGTTCATGGAGTGATGGATGGTCGCGTTGGTGCTTCGTCACCTCTTGTCATAATAGGGCTGCTGCGGTGTTTACTCTTCTGGCCCTGTTGGGTCCGGGTGCCATGGGCGGTCACGTTGGGGCCTGTTCCTGCCTTGATCTCTGCTCGGTGGTGGTGGTGGAGGGCCTGTAGCTTGGCGTATGAATTGGTGGGTCAGCCAGTTCGGAACCTGCACCTGCGGGAGCCCAAGGGAGCGCTGGAATCCTGGGACGTCTGTCGGGGACCTTATGACGTGGAGGTCCGGTCCTCTGCGTGTGGATAGCGAGAAGGGGTATCCACACCTGTAGGGAACACCTGCTGCTTGAAGCGCCATGGTGATTGGTCTGAGAGCCTTTCTTGCCTGCAGGGTGTAGCGGGAGAGATCCTGGTATATGGAAATATGCTGGTTATCGATGCGGATTGTGTTCATGCGGCGTGCGCCACGCAGTATATCTTCCTTCATGGCAAAGCTGTCAAGGCAGCAGACAATGTCCCGTGGCTGTTCACCGGGTGCAGGAGGTGCGCGCAGAGTGCGGTGGGCTCTGACCAGGCACCGTCTATGGATTTGTTGTCCCCCCAGGGTATGGCTAAACACTGTGCATAGGATCTCGGGTAGGTTCTCTGTCGGGCCCCCCTCCTTCAGCCCCTGCACTCTGAGTCTGCGGCCCCTATTATCCAGATCATCTACCCATGTGGTCAGGTGGGCCAAACTGGTTTCACAGTTGGTATTGGAGGTGCGGGCGAGGTCTGCATCAGACCGGAGGGTGCCAGTTTCTGTCTCTGTGACAGTAAGGCGTGTGTCTAGTGAGGCTACATCTGCCCTTACCTGGGCCAGTTCCTCTCTCGTACCCTGTGTCTCGGGGGAGGCTGATGAAGCCAGGGAAAATCCGGCGGGAGTCGCGGTCTCAGTTGCGGCCTCCATTTTCGGCTGGGACGCAAAGTCCTGTGGAGTGACGAGGAAGGAGTGGATAGAGGGTTCGGCCCCGGATCCCGTTGGTCTCGGGGTACCCTGGGGCTCTGTCAGCTTCTTAGTGCGCCCCATGTTGAGGTGAGTGCGTGGGGTATGCTTAGTTGAAGCGGTATATGCTGGGGCCACAAGGAGCAGCTCGTTCACACAGCCATCTTCGTCGGCCGCCGGACACGCCCCCCCGCTTCTATGTTTGGATTGGGGGCAGTACTGAGCCAAGTCGGGGCCAATTGCGGAGAACATCCCGTGGCTTACATCAGTAGAAAATTGTTACCGAGAGAAGTAAGCTACGCCGCCATCGAAAAAGAATGCCTGGCCGTGGTGTGGGCCCTGAAGAAACTACAACCGTACTTGTATGGACAGCCATTTTCGTTGCTCACGGATCACAACCCATTAGTATGGTTGAACTGGGTCGCGGGGGACAATGCCAGGCTGCTGCGCTGGAGTTTGGCGCTGTAGCCCTTTGACTTTAATATACAATACCACCCGGGAAAACAGAATGGGAACGCCGACGGGTTGTCGAGACAAACTGAATTGGAAAAATGATCCGTGAGTATCCCCGGACATCCCCAAGTCGATCCATGCTGGATCTGTCTGTGTATGCCGGCTTGTGGACAAGGGGGAGCAGTGTAGCAGAACCCCTTTTGGCTGTCCCATCTATTTCTTTTATTGTTGGCACTTCAGAGGTTTTCCTGTGCCTGGAGTATACCGAATTACATACAACTATATGTGGCCAAACTTTGTTCGGTAAAAGGATATACCAGCTTGCATGTGAACGACTAAATTCACCATACGAACAAAGTACCGAACAACCGGACCACCCTGATGTGAAGAATGGATGTAATTTACCTCCCTGATTGCTTTTCATATTCCCTTACACGTACGAACACACTGCTACATTCCGTGGGTGGCCGCCATTTCGGCAGCCGAACACGTGGCAGCGGCTATCTTAAACCCGCGAACAGCGGTGTTTGGTCGTCGAGTGTCTGGAACTCAAAACAGAACAACCCTAAGACCTCCAGGGCTTCAGAAAACACCGATGGAAACGCACGAACGGCCCGTCGTTCGGTAGGATGTATCCCACGAACTAGGGGATTCATCCGGTTACCGACTTAACTATGGATGGTATAGCCATTTGGGACTTTTGAGGCACAAACTGAGACCGACCGCAGGGCCAGATCTCATGGAACTATTTTCGGCTACCTTACCCATGTGGTCGGTCAAAACTTTACCTTACCATAACTCCCGAACCCCTGGTCTGATCTGGGTGATTTTTGGATATGTTCCTCACCCAGATCAGGGCTACCAGGGGGTATCATATTTAAAGGTATACACCTTCACATATTTGGGGTACATCTAAAAAGTGGGGAAAAGTATGCATTGTATAATTGTGTTAACTATTAATCTAAGGGGAGGAGATGTGTAGGAGGTAATGTCTATGGGATTGGTTACTGTACTAATTGTGGTGAATCCCTCCCTTGCATGGGGGAACCTCATAAAAGCAGGAATGTTGCCATTAAACTTTAGTTCTACTCCTGATACTGAGTGTCGTCCAGTGATTGGGAAAGGTGATGGGATACTATTGGATTTTATTGCTGATTGTGCTGGACATTCTCTTGGATTTATTACTTGTTCCTGCATCCTCTTAATATATTGGTGGAGTTCAGCGGTGGGAAATCAGCTATCCGCTACACGTTGTATTATGTTTCTTTCCTCAATAAATGTATTTTATTTACTGGCCTTCAGCATACATCAGTTTTGGCACACCTCAACTGACTTTTTGCTATCACAGGTTTGTTGACAACAATCTTAATTCATATCATAATCAAGGTTGTCCTGAACACAAATTGGAAGGTTTGGCCTGAAGTTGTGGGAGGGGCTTATGGACCTTAAAAAGGGACTCCCCCCACTTCCCTACAGTACCGTGATTGGTCTATACTGCTGCCCCACCCTCCACTCCATCTATTCACCATACTCTTCTAGTGTAGGCCCACTCTATTTACTTGCCTACAGCATACGTCGGTTTCGGCACACTCAACCGACGTTTTCCTACCACAGTTTGTTGACAACAATCTTAATTCAGATCATAATCAAGGTTGCCCTACTCTAGGTCTTTTGGAAAAAAAAAATATTTATTTAGGATTCCCAACAGTCAACGTTTCAGTTTATGCAGGAACTTTCATCAGGACAAGGTAGCATTGGTATATTGTTTATATATGGTATAAGTTTTCATTTTTAATATGTTGAAAAATTTACTTGAAAAGTTTATCCAACAATATTAAATATTTATCATTTCCATATGACGATCATAAGGTGATGAGTACGAAGGAGGGACTTGCATGCATATTGTAGGCAAAGCGGCACATTTGAGTATGCCCGACGGACAGATTGAACACATCCTCATTCCAAGCCGGATAAGGTATAAAGCATTTGTGCGACATCATTTCAGTTGATGTCCGCAACCGGAAACAGACACAGTTCATACCAAAATAAGGCGGAACGTCACATTTGAGTGGTGTTAGCTAGATACAATTAATTATTATATTACTACTCTTAGCCAGATACACATGGACCCCGTCAGCTACTTACTTTAATCCAGCGCTGGGATCCCTCGGCGCTGGTGACCTCTCCTCCCACTCCAAAGTCAGCTCCCGACTGTAGCCGAATGTGCATGCATGGCCAGAGCCGCGTGCGCAATAAAAACGCCCATAGGAAAGCATTTCTCAATGCTTTCCTATGGACGTTCTGCATGCTGAATGCAAAAATCAGAAGACAGCCACTAGATTCTGGATTAACCCTGCAATGTAAACAGAGCAGTCTCTGATCCTTAGGATCCTTAGGATAGGTGTCAATCCATATCTGCCAAGTGACCCTATGTAGGGGGAACAGTCCCAATTCTGCTCTGTGTGAGGAGGAGGAACGGGAAATGAGTAGCTCGGCATCCAACCTTGTGCAAATGGGGTCTTTCATGCTGTCGTGCCTGTTGAGGGACCCTCGTATAAAAAGGCTGAAGGAGAACGACCAGTACTGGGTGTCCACGCTACTAGACCCCCGGTATAAGCAGACAGTCGCGGAAATGTTACCGAATTACAAGTCGGAAAGGATGCAGCATTTGCAAAATAAATTAAAAAGTATGCTTTACACAGCGTATAAGGGTGATGTCACAGCACAACGGGAATCTAACAGGGGAAGAGGTGAAAGTCATCCTCCTCCTCCCATGACCACGCCATATCTGCCAAGTGACCCTACGTAGGGGTTACAGTCCCTATTCTGCTCTGTGTCAGTGTGTATCATGGTCTCTGAGGACAAGTGTCAATCCATACCTGCCAAGTGACCCTATGTAGGGGGAACAGTCCCTATTCTGCTCTGTGTCAGTGTGTATCAGGGTCTCTGAGGAAAGGTGTCAATCCATATGTCAAGGTGTCAATATGTCATATGTCAGGTGTCAATCCATATCCATTGTGATTTAGGAATGTTAGGTGATTTCTGCCCTTTATGGATTAAAACCAGACTCTGCATCAACTGTGTAATTTTCCATGGGAGTTTTGCCATGGATCCCCCTCCGGCATGCCACAGTCCAGGTGTTAGTCCCCTTGAAACAACTTTTCCATCACTTTTGTGGCCAGAAAGAGTCCCTGTGGGTTTTAAAATTCGCCTGCCCATTGAAGTCAATGGCAGTTCGCCCGGTTCGCGAACGTTTGCGGAAGTTCCCGTTCGCGAACCGAAAATTTCGTGTTCGCGACATCACTACCCATAACATAATTAATCTATTTTTAGCTTGTTTTATATATATTTTGGGGTTTTAAATTATTAAATCAAGATCATTATTAGAAGAGATATTTATCGACTCCTGATGAGATTTACTTTATTAAATCCCTCTGAACCAATAAAAGGCTTGTTGGGAGTCGATAAACTGACAATAAATGTTGTTTGGATTGTAATCAGGGCCATAGATTCCAAAAACAACTGGTATAAGGCATCCTGTAACTCCTAGCCTGCCCCCAAATGTAAGAAATTATTAGATACTGTTAGAGTAATTTGTGAACAGAATGACGGCATGTGCTCCTTCACTGGCCATTCAATGTGTTCACAATGCTACAGGATGTTTACGGTGGCGAGAAACTTTAACGAATGGCTTGTAGAATACAATTTTAAGTTTTAACCCCAGCTATTAGGTATTCTGGTCATTGGAGAGAAATGCCCTTTACATTTATACCATTAGTGTGATGCTTGATGAACGTACCTCTATGCAGAGGCGTACCTAGATCAATGGTATAAATTACTGGTAGACAGTCACACACACACACAGTCACATGCTGACAATCACACATACATTCACAGGCAGTCATATATACACAGTTACAGGCAGTCACACACACACAGTTTCAGGCAGACAAGCACACACACACAGTCACATGCAGACAAACACACACTCTCTGTCTTCCTTGAAGTCCTTCCCTTGAGTATGTAAGTTGGGGAAGCAAGGATTCCGCCCCCACTCTCCTTCTGTGTGGCCAGTTTTTAAGCAATTGCTGGTCTCTGCACGTGTGAGTTGTGTCTGCCGCCCGGCGCCCCAGCTGCCATGGGGCACTGTGTGGCTGCACAGCTTACACATGACACATCCCTGGATGGCACCCCCTATCTAGTGGCACCCGGGGCAGACCACCCCCCACTTAGTATGCCACTGCCTCTATGGTACCATAATGATCTAGAAAAGAAGCACCAGGTGCACATAGAGCAAACAGTACATGTATCTTATATGATCATGCCTCTGAGCTTATCTTCAACTAGAACAACATTCATTAGTATGTCAGTACAAAACTTTAGTGAATTAGGACATGAAGGTGCTTACAAATATGATTCTGGTTAATATTGGTATCTATCATAAAATGTAATGCGTGTGTAAAGTAATTTGTCTTCCTGATGTGTATTTTCTATCTTGTCTGGATATGCATCAATGTGGTGTACCATATGTTTATGGACATATATTTTGGCATTGCAATACGATAGATGATGCAATACTATATTTTCTAATAATACAATAAAACATTTATTCTCTATAATGGTGTTCTTTCTTTAGAATTAGACTACAGCATGTTTTTTTCCATAGCAAAAAAAAACCCCACTAACTTTTATCCCATTAACTTTAAATAATTTATTTTTTGAAATATGGATATAACTAAGCACATGGGGAAAGAAAAGCTCTACAGACCAACGCATTTCACTATGATTACTTTAATCCTCAAGCTGCAAGCTTTTGCGAATCCCAGCTGGCTATTTTTTGCAGTATATTGTTATAGTAAATACAAGTAGGGAAGAGAAATTATATAATTAATATCTTGGGAAATGCATGAAAATATCCTGAATCATCAAACACGTTTCACTCTTTTTTATTTGTGGGTATCTTGTATTATTCACATATATCTATCTATAACATGGACACATGGTTTAACCTCCACATGCTAGCCCACTACTTTATGCACTTGACAAGAGTTACAACTATATTTAAATTATCCAAGTTCGTTCACTGTACCAACAATGTGCTCTTGTCAATGATATGCTTTTCCATGTTTATTTTTGCATTTTGGGATATGTACAGATTGTGAACAATATTGATTGCGCTTTGTAAAAATTAACCTTGAAACTAGCTTTGTCGTGTTACATGTATGGACAAATGGAGGTCATCCATCCAGACGTGGTCGCCCCAGAAGTGCCCAACAGGGTATTTAAATCTGAGTACTTTGCTGTCCTGGGCCTGCTTTACTGCCTTTAACCCAGAGCTGTTCCTATTTCTTGGAGTATTTCTAGCCCTGTTCTACCTGGCTATGTCTGCAGCACTGGGGGCTGAACCTCTTCTGTGATCATTGCCTGTGCTTCACCTGAGACAGATCAGTAATCAGCTGGGTATATAAGCACTGCCTCGCCCCGGGGAACTTGTCATGATGTCCTCACAGAGTTTAGCGTCAAATTGAGTAATGCTTTCCTATGGGCGGGTTTGAAAGCGCGTCTGCCAATGGCCGCGCATGCACATTCGGCTTCACTCCGGAGCTGACAGGCAAGGAGAGGTCACCAGCACCGAGGGAGCCCAGCGCTGGATTAAGGCAAGTGGCTGAAGGGGGTTTAACCTCTGAGGAAGGGGGCACTCCAAGAGCCTATACTGCCAGGAAAACAGGTTTGTTTTCCTGGCACTATAGGATCCCTTTAAGTACATTAACAACTGCAGTTGTCATCCCCAGCCTTTTGGACCATCCTGGCAAATTGTACTTCTGCATTATCAGGAGATGCCAAAAAATCTGAACAGAAATTGTCAAAATACTTTTTTGTATTTATTTTTTTATTTAAAAGGAGCAATATAGGGTCAGGAACACAAACATGTATTCCTTACCCTATAGGGTTAAAACCACCGTCTAGCCCCCTCATGCCTCCCTAAATCTAGTAAAATCTTACTTGTATTCAAGTCTGGAGCTGCATGCTTTGTCCCTGTTTACCTGCATGCTTTGTCCCTGTTTGTTGCCTGCTAACATCAGCAGAAGTGGTAGCCTGATCCAATCACAATGCTTCCTCATAGGATTGGTTGAGACTGACAAGGAGGCAGATCAGGGGCAGAGCCAGCACAATTCAAACACAGCCCTGGCCAATCAGCATCTCCTCATAGAGATGAATTGAATCAATGAATCTCTATGAGGAAAGTTCAGTGTCTGCATGCAGAGGGTGGAGACACTAAACCCGTTGTTTTCTAAATGTACCCATTGTTTGTGTGTTGATGGGTCAGCCCATTCATATATCCTCGCTAGTAGAACAGCTCTATAATAGGTTTCAACGTCAGGTAGACCTTGCCCCCCACAGAGCTTATGGCGTGTGAGGGTACTGAAAGCTAGTCGCGGATGTTTGTTCTGCCATATAAATTCTGTAAATGTACGTCTGATGGTGGTAAATAAGGTTTTTGGTAGAATAATAGGAAGATCTTGTAACAGATATAACACTTTTGGCAGGGTGTTCATTTTTTTGCATATTTCAGACTACAAAAGTCCAGTCAGGTTTTCACCACTCCGCAACTTAGCAGCTAGTAGTAAATATAGACAAGCTATTGTGTAATTTGCTTTGGGAGTAGTTTGGTGTATCCCAACAGAATCTCCTACCGAGAAAAAGTAAGTTGACGATATGTACCTTTTTTTTTTTTATGTACCGTTTGAAGGACACTTTTCCTGAATACACCAGAACCACTTAGTAACTGACAAAGCATATCCCAAACTTAAATGTGTATTTTTTTTGCCCAATGGTGAACCATTTGGTTTAATTTTTGTGGGGTAATTGAATGTTCACTTGAAGCTAGCAAAGTAGTCATCTAACATAGCTTTACAAGCTGGCATTGTGACGAATTGTGTATCCCTCAAAAATGTGTCTCCACAACAATCTGTAGACTACTACATTATATGGTGATCCCATATGTCACAAGGATCATATTGTAGGCCACTCTCCTCACATCCCAAAATCTGACTTTAGAAAGACCAAAGGTTTAATAAAAATGACATATTGAACACAGATGGGCTTTGTAACGGCACCCCGAGTAGGTGAAGGGGTTAACGCCGCCAAAGTTTTTCTTTTTCCCGAATGCGGAGTCAGCTGCCGAACACTCCTAAGCGCCGAAGAGGAATCATACGAATTATCCCCCCCAAGTACGAGACGAGGCTTTGTATTGAGGGCTAAGCAGGATCTGTTTAATGGGGGCTACATGTCAGCCTTTTATGCAGGTATTTCAGCAAGGGACATTCCCATAGTGACCTTGTGGAAGACTGAGCCAGTTTTTACAGTAACCAATCACGTACAAGTACAGAATGCAAACACTCCCACACAAACAGTACAACTCCTCCTCTCTACCCTGGAGATAATTGGGTTAAGTGCTTGAAGTAACTCAATTACCTCCAGGCATAGAGAATATCCCCATTTTACAGTAATGGTAAAAACACATTCAAATACATAATTCCCAACATACCGAACAAAACCCCCACATTCAATGTATCCCCAGATAGCTTAGATCTGAGCGCTCAATATAACCAAACAGAGCTCAGATCCCATACATGTAGTTCAATCGCCATGGAGTTAAAGTCTTGTACATTGTGTGTTGGACGAAACGAATGAGCTCCATCGGTCTACTATCTGGTACAGATCCGTTTGTGGACTGTCAGTTTACCGAACGGCACGAAACTTGGATTGACATACCAGGCCCAATATGCACAAATTAGTACAGAAATAATGTAGGTGCTGTCATAAATGCATATCCTCCACAATACATGTGCTATGGTCATGTGTGAAGTGCATTCACACAGAAATGTGCATAATGTGCAAATAACTTAACAAGAAAAGCAAACTAGGGCATGTTTTATAACTTAATAATTTAAATGCTACTGGAATAAGAATATTTGATATTATATAAATGGAATCATCATTAATAGGATTATTCACATAACCTGGACATTTTTCCAGTTTGTCAATTACACTAAAGAATACTTTGAGAACAAGTGATGTGTAATGCACAACCACACATGGCATGCAGAGGCATATAAGACCAAAATAAAAAATATAAAAAGTACAATAATCTATAAAAATCCACTTTAATACCCATATACAATTGATTAATAAAACTTCTATTAAGTTATATATAAAATGTCTTGTAAATTATTTAAATATCATTTGTAAAATGATGAATAATCTGTTAGTCCAGTGCCATCACACAGTTACATTTCACAGTGCAATGATACACAAAAGTACAAAAGGTGTTCATTCATAAAATGTGAGCTGTGCAAGTTTTTAAACTAACTACCAGTTTCCAGTCAAAATTACAAACATAGGAAGAAAATAAAAAGTAATTATGTTCAGGTGTAGACTTGGTTATTAACTACAGACCAATATTCTGAAGGAGTGACGGACATTATAAAGCTCTGCAGAATATGATGGTGATAGACAAAAATATTAATGATTACAATTTATTAATATATTGTGACTATCAATTTTTACTAGTGGAGACCGATTTTAACAGGCAGCACTTGCAAGATCTAGTTTGTTTTGAATATGGGTGCACAGAGTCCCTATATACACTCAAGAGAATGGGCTTGCATTTGCAAGTGTCAAAATGCTTGTGTAAGACCAGGTTTTGTTTTACACAGGTAATAAAAACTGACATTTCTGGTGTAATATTGCATAAGTTGCAATAAAATTGTGTTTCTAGAAAGGATTTCAAAACTGGAGAAGCCACATCTACAGGTAGCAGCAAAGAAAATATACATTTTATTCAGAAATAGGATCCTGTGTCATATAGCAAATGAGGAGAAATAAAGCAAAACAAAGCAAATCTAAATCATAATTATTCCCATTTAAAACAACATTCAGTGCACATCTGGTTGGATGTTCAATCATAAACTACAACATTTAAAGGAAAAAAAAAAATTAAGATGTATAACAAATACCATCATAAAATTAGTTCTCATCAGAAGCATATCTTTTTTTTTTTTTAAATCCAGTGGTGGTAAAGAGTACAAATGCCAATGACCGTCATTGATTATGGCATGTAATATATGCATCTGCACCTCAAATTTACTTTTGTAAATTAGACTACCTACATAATTTTTTTTATAGTCCTTCCGATCACTGAAATATATTAAAATAACGCCAGTCTAATCCAGACAAACCTACATATATCTTTGCAAGCTTCACAACATCTTCTCTGGTAAGCTCCAACACTACCTTTGAAACTTTCCAAGCTTCACTCTCCACAGCTCCTACAACCTAACTTCCATTTCCAGTACCTTTCTCAGTTTCATTTTTTTACCAAGAAGCAGTGCAAGTCTTCTCATATTACCTGCAACATTGTGATAACCTACCAGAAAACAACAAAACTTCACCAGATCTCCAATAAAACTAACCTGTTAATGGTTATCCATGTTCATGGTTCTTTTTTATTTATTTTTTATAACCCTCTAACCAAAGTGTTTGTGTGCCTAATATCATATATATACATATATACACACATACATGTAGAGTGAGACCTGCTTATCTATTTACCACAATGTCACCAGAAATTGAGAAGTTGTTTTCCTAGCACTATCGCTCCCTATAGTGCCCCCTCCATCGCCCCCCTCCTCTGTTGGTGCTAAAATGGTTAAACACCATATATGAAAGGGAAATAAACTATACTATATATAGTTACTGCACAATTAAGGAAATTAGGAATTATACATAGAAAATGTTATTCTCTCCTGTCTGCTCAAATGGGAGGACAGGTCATAATGTAAGCACCATTAATATTATATATATATATATATATATATATATATATATATATATATATATATATATATATATATATATATATATATATATATATATATATATATATATATATATATATATATATATATATATATTTCCATTTACCAGATTCCAGTGCCAATGTCTCTTGGCGCTGGTTCAGCCTCCACCTCTGCTCTTTTTAAGATGGCAGGGGAGACCTAATGTGCATGTGTGGCAAGCGCTGCTCTCACATTAGGACTTTCCCCATAGGAAAGCATCGTATAATGCTTTCCTGTGGGGGCTTTGGGTAATGCTGGATGTCCTCATGCAGAATGTGAGGATGTCCAGCATCAGTTAGGAGACCAAAAGTTGCCTAACCACCCAGAAGTCCATCTAGTGGTTGTCTGGTACACACAGCCACTCCAAGGTAATTATTGCAGTTTATCAAAACCTGCAAAAAGTACAATTGCAGAGTTAAGGGGCCTGGGATGTTGCACCCAGACCACTGCAATGAGCTGAAGTGGTCTGGGTGCCTATAGTGTTCCTTTAAATATAATAGAATTTAGATAATGCTATGGGAACTATAAAAAAAAAAATGTAGAACTGTGCCTAGGTGACTTTTTTTTCTTCTTTTGTGATTAGGCAGCTAACTAATATGGTCAGTGAAATCTTGAATCATCTCATCACCACTTAAACATGTATCATGTTCTAGTCAGCTGGCAAAGATAAGGAAATACAAAGCTATTTGGCACATGTGTTATGAAAGAGGTTTAGTTATACAAGGCACTTCAAGAACATTTTGCATTATTTTAGTTATTTACTAAAACCAGAAATATATGGGGAATCACAAGGCATTTTACACAACTGAAAAATGTTTCCAATTCAAATAGTCTGGCCTAATATTTAAAATTCCCTTTTTTACAATTTCTGGTTTAGTGAATGAACCCAAATATTAGGTCCTCAGCCAGTTCAGGTTAATGGTGCTGAAAATATGAGTCTGCTACAAGTGTGTTTTCATGATTAGGAGGTAGCAACACCAATTCCCTACCACAGACCTCCACTGTAAAAAATGTTTCTGTTAAAAATGAGGCCACTGAAAATTAAGGCCTAGGTTTAGCAAATAAAAATACATTTAAATAAGTGTATCAACCATATTTGCCATTTGCTACTGTTCATTTAATGCTACAAAATTGCTTATTTGCTCAAATGAGCAAACGATAATAAGCAGGTTAATACGTTAATTTGGTACTTATTTGTGGCATAACTGGCAGAAAAATGCATACAAAATACATTTTCAAAAACAAACACTTTTATAGCAGCACGTCTGCTAGGCACATTTTTTTTTTTTTTTATTAAAATGGGCTTTATGGCCATATATAGTAAAGATGGATTTACAACCAATGCTCACAGTATAACAGCCGCTTTTTGTCCTTCTGGAAAAAAAGCTTACATTTATAGACCGGGTAAATTGTGTTCACATGCTGAAAATTCACCGACTACGGTTTGTCACACTCTCTCACATTGGGGGCAAACTGTCCTGCCTTCTTTTACTTAAGGACTACCTAATTTTGCCTAGAGCAGCTAAATTCCTGATCCCACTGGAAGAGGGTAAAGGAGATATCATGCCATTGACCCCACCAAATATTGGCAAGCATGGTCATGATACTATTATACATTGTAAGGGACAAAACAGAAATATTACAGATTCCTTTTAAAAACTAAGTTACCTTAAGATATAAAAGGGAAACAAACTATACTATATATAGTTACTGCATAATCAAGGAAATTAGGAATTATACATAGAAAATGTTGAATTCTCTCCTGTCTGCTCAAATGGGAGGACAGGTCATAATGTAAGCACCATAGTTTTTTGGTTTTTTTTTCCTGAGTTCAAAGAGATTTTTCAGCTTTTAGGCAGTGAGCATCAATTATATGACCAGCAGAACATCAATATATGTATTTTTGTGTACATAACAGAAGCAATATAATTATAGATTTCTTATCGATCTTAGTATTTTATCATGATTTGCCTTTTATGTTTTGTTCTGTGTGTAATTCAAAAAAATAGCCACCGTATGTCACTACAGCAAAACAATGGTCTCAAATAGTTACAAACATTTTTGTCAAATGAAACAAAGACGTTAACGAACCAAACATTAATCAAACAAACCAATACAAAGATTACACATTACAAATCACTACATAGTGAAATATCAATGTTAATTTCAGTACAAATGGCAAATCATAAGTTATAGCTAGGAGGTAGTTCTAACAACATGCATGCCAAGTCTCACATGTACTAAGGATAGACTTTCTCACATTGAAGACATGGAAGTGGACATCAAATAGTCCATGTGCTTCTTACTGGTAGGAGCAAATTTAGGCTGCTCATGTGCTTTTATATTTTTGGACATCAGACACATTTTTTTTTCCAATGGGCAGATCTTGGAACAAGCATTGAATGTAAGGATTGAGCAACCAAATTGGATAACTTTCAATTAAATGGCTCTAAGATACATGCCTAGTAGGGCAAACATCCAGCACCATAAATAATCCCACCTACCAATTCAACTGTAGAAAGATAATAAAACTGATCCGGAGCATCGTACTTTTCTTAAAGTCCAGCACATTTCAGTAATTGGGACAATCATTATGCTTTTGCATCTGCTCATTCCAAGAAATGTAAAGACAGGGTATTGTTTAGAAAGGAAGAAAGAAATGGAAGAAACTTGGCTTTGCAATAGCACTACATTCTATGTAATTGCAAGTGAACAAATTGGCAGCTAGCACTTATGTACTATGCGCAATATCAGCCCACCAGTTAGAAGAACAAAGCTGATGTACGAGTCAGTCTATTCTTTCAACGTAAAAAAAAAAAAAAAAAAGGTAAAGAATCAGTTCTTGTGCTACACCATACAAGTACTGTTTTTTTTAATCCTTGCACATGCTTTCAGTCTACAGCTTCACAGATCTCTTCGACCATTTGATTGAAGGTGCTAGGTTGATCTGCATACACGTGGTGAGAAGCTCCTTTGATTGCCTGCCAAACAAAAATGAATTATGTTTACCTTGAAAACTGCTGACAAACTCAAAGTGTATGTGATAAACAAAAAAAAGTATATCATGAAAATAATAAACTGTACTGCTTACATTAATAAAATAATAGCAACATAACAGACACTATTAAGGAATGTGATCCAAATACAAATGTAACTCAGGTCCAAAATCTGGAGTGTGACTTCCACGAGGAAAAGCCGAAATCAATATTAAAATGAAAAAAAGTTAAAGGGACAATCTAAGCACCAAGACCACCAGAGTCCACAGCCCAATGTAAGTAGTCAAACTGGTGGTGCAGTACTCAGTTGATTGGCTGAGAGTGGTCATCTAACAATCTCAGCCAATGAGCTTACCCTGCATTGTACGGCTTAGCTCATGAATGCCTGTGACGAAAGTAACATCGTCACTGGCTTTTGGAGGGGCCTGTTTGCCAGCCTCCTACCCTGTGATTATGGCCCTGTGACGAACTGAACCTGGTCACGGTTATTTGGAGGGGCCTGCTGGCCAGCCTCTTGCCGCAGGACTATGGGCCCTGCAATATACCTTGCTCAATGCACTTCAAATGGCTCTGTTCATGTGAAGTATGTACTTTTGTACTCCAGACAGAGAGACCGACCATTAGTTCTAATTCTCTGGAACTGTTTTGGGCATGGGACCATGTGCACGGTGGGTCAAAAAAAAAAGACCTCCAGGAAATTCCTGAACCCCTGAAATGATCTGGGTGATTTTTGGATATGTTTGTCACCCAGATCAGGGCCATCAGGGACGGAACATTTTATGCATTTTTAGGGTGTTTTAAAAAAGTATGTATATTTTCTGTGCTTGTAGATAATTGGATTAGATTAGTAGAGTTCCTGATTATCTCCAAGGCAGAGGGGAGGGATTGTGTGTTTGTATATGGGAGTGTAATGCATTTAACCATTGTTGTTATTGGTTTGTGACTTGGTGCTGCAGTTCCCCACAAGGTCCAGGTGGGAGTGCCCCTTGCATAGGAACTTGTATATAAGGCCAGTGGTGGCTGCCATTAAACAGACCTGCTTTACCCCTTCATGAAGTCTTGGCTCATGTTTGTGGGGGATTGGAGAACTACACTCTGTGGATTGCTATAATCACTATACTCCCCTGAGTATAATCACTAGCTCTTCTAAGAGTTGTTACTGCTACGCTCTCTGGACTAGGAGAGGTCTACCCACTGGAAGCTGGATCCTGGTCTTGGGTCCAGGGTGGGTGGAGGACAGCGAGACCCCAACCAAGCTGTGGCGGTTCGTGGGGTTTACGGTGATTATGGTGTTCCAGTGCAGTGCTGATGGTACTCACAAGTACTAAAAAGCAGCGATTGATGGAGGTACCGGGCCGGGGTGCCAGGCGGTCCGTCAAATTTGGTGGCAGCAGTGGGATGGCGTCCTAGTGCAAGGAGAAGAATCTTGGAGGCACCGGTAACGTGTTGATCATAGTGAGGGCAACGGTAGCATTCGTGTAGCGCCCCTGGAAGCAGAGGAGTCCATTGACTTGGAGCAGGCAAGTATGGCATACTCTGACTCCTGGCCGAGGTGAGGCAGTGAGTGGCCTGGTATGGCACTGATGTGTCCATGGATACCTTCCAGGCAATCTGGAACCAGGTAACCGTCGAAAGACAAGCGAAGAGAGACCAAGAGTTCCTGCTGGCTAAAGTGAGGAAAATAAGTCTCCAACGAATGTTAGCCTCTCTCCCCAGGGGCAGCCGGAAGTATCCGAAGTAGGGGACCTCATAGACTGGTCCTGTGAGAAACCCCAACAGGCAGGTGGAGATGGGACCGAAGTCTCTCCACCGACCCCACAGGGATGCTGGGCAGCCGGCCCAGATCCCCAGCTGCAGCCGGAGCTACCGGGAGAGGAGGCCTTATTCCCAAGTCCTGGGCGTCTTCATAGACTGGCACTGGGAGAAACCTCAAATGTCAGGTGGAAATGGGACCGAGGTGTCTCTACCGGCCCTACTGGGATGCTGGGCAGCCGGCCCAGATCCCAGCGGCAGATGAGTTACAGGGAGAGGAGACAACCGGTCTCTCTCCCCAGCAGCAGTGCATTCTACAGAGAGAGGAGACAACCGGTCTCTCTTCCCAGCGGCAGTGCATCTCACAGGGAGAGGAGACAACCGGTCTCTCTCCCCAGCAGCTGTGCATTCTACAGGGAGAGGAGACAACCGGTCTCTCTCCCCAGCAGCCGTGCATTCTACAGGGAGAGGAGACAACCGGTCTCTCTTCCCAGCGGCAGTGCATCTTACAGGGAGAGGAGACAACCGGTCTCTTTTCCCAGCGGCAGACAGAGTCACAGGGAGAGGATCATTCTCCATCCCCAGCAGCAGGGTGAGTTACAGGGAGTGGAGACAGTCGGTCCTACTCCCCAGCGGCAGTGTACCATACAGGGAGAGGAGACAACTGGTCTCTCTCCCCAGCGGTAGACAGTGTTACTGGGAGAGGAGATTGGTCCCTCATCACCACAGCAGCAAGCATCCCTGGGAGTGGAGATAGCTGGTCTCACTACTCAGCACCAGGCAGCATCACAGGGAGAGGAGATTGTCGGTCCCTCATCCCAGCAGCAGCATGCAGCACTGGGAGTGGAGATAGTCGGTCTCACTACCCAGCACCAGGCAGCATTACCGGGAGTAGAGACAGTTGGTCCTACTCCCCAGCAGCCGAGTATGTTATTGGGAGAAGAGACGGTCGGTCTCTCTCCCCAGCGGCAGTGTATCCTACAGGGAGTGGTGAGAAAATCGGTTTCACTCCCCAGCAGCAGTGTACAGTACAGAGGGACAGCCCTCCTGACCCCAATGGTGCAGATGGGACCGCGGTCTCTACACCAGACCTACAGGGAGGCTGGACGGCCAGTCCAGATCCCCAACCAACCTTGCAGGAATGCCAGGAGGAGGAGGTAGGTGATTCCTCCTCTCCTCAACCAGGTCCTGGGGGTAGTATTCACTGACCCCTACCCAGCGGAAGAGCTGGCATCTGGGCAGAGAGCAGCTGGCCTTTGCCCTCCACTTTCCCCTTGTCCTGGGCCTGAATACCCGAAGGACACCCTGGTCTGAATACCCGCTGTCAACAGGGCAAAGCGCAGTTGGCCTCTGCCCTCCCCTAGTCCTAGTGCAAAGCGGAAAGCAACCGAGAGACCGGGAGTACCAGACGCCCCTTCTGCAGCATGAGACAGACAGGACAAAGCTGGACACCCGAGAGCTACAAGTCAAGCACTTTGTTGTGGGTGGGTTGATCGACTAACTCCGGTATCGACCGACAGGAGGTGAGGTTTCTGGTTAGTCTCCCCTTGGGAGGGAAGATATGTGACAAAAGTAACATCGTCACTGGTTTTTGGAGGGGCCTGTTTGCCAGCTTCCTACCCGGTGATTATGGCCCTGTGACGAACTGAACCTGGTCACGGGTTGTTGGATGGGCCTGCTGGCCAGCCTCTTGCCTCAGGACTATGGGCCCTGCAATATACCTTGCTCAATGCACTTTAAAAGGCTCTGTTCATGTGAAGTATGTACTTTTGTACTCCAGACAGAGAGACCGACCATTAGCCCTAATTATCTGGAACAGTTTTGGGCATGGGACCATGTGCACGGTGGGTCAAAAATAAGGCTTCCAGGAAATTCCTGAACCCCTGAAATGATCTGGGTGATTTTGGATATGTTGGTCACCCAGATCAAGGCTATCAAGAATGTAACATGTGTGGGGTTTTATGCATTTTTAGGGTGTTTTAAAAGGTATATATTTTTTATCCTGATTCAATTATCTCCAAGGCAGAGGGGAGGGATTGTGTGTTTGTATATGGGGATGTCATGAATTTAACCATTGTTGTTATTGGTCTGTGACTTGGTGCTGCAGTTCCCCACAAGGTCCAAGTGGGAGTGCCCCTTGCATGGGGAATTGCATATAAGGCCAGTGGTGGCTGCCATTAAACAGACTTGCTTTACCCCTTAATGAAGTCTTGGCTCATGTGTGGGGGATTGGAGAACTACACTCTGGGGGTTGCTATAATCACTATACTCCCCTGAGTATAATCACATGCTCTTCTAAGAGCTGTTCCTGCTACGCTCTCTGGACTAGGAGAGGTCTACCCACTGGAAGCTGGATCCTGGTCTTGGGTGGGTGAAGGATGGCGAGACCCCAACCAAGCTGCAGTGGTTTGTGGGGTTTATGGTGGTTATGGTGTTCCAGTGCAGTGTTTATGGTACTCACAAGTACTAAGAAGCAGCGATTGACAGAGGTACCCGGTCGGAGTGCCAGGCGGTCCGTCACAATGCCATCGGCAGCTTTTACTTCCTGCAGAGGCAGGAAGTGGTGCCTGGTAGTCCACAGATAAGTGGTCAAACCGTAAACAGTTTGACTACTTACACTGAGTAGCAACAAGGCACTAGTGGCACCATAACCACTAAAGCATGTTGTAGTAGTTATGGTGCTCACAGTGCTCTTCTCATGTAGTGCTTATGGTGCATAGATGCGGTCTATTTTCTCAGACCTTGTAAAACATTGCCATTTCTGAGACAGAAAAACACACTTTTAGTGCATCAGAAAGACTGTTCCTTTTTCAATTTTCAAAGGAATTCACAATCTGCATTACAATGCACAGCATAATGATGCCGATGCAGCGATTGCTTCTCATGCAGAAGTATTTTATTCAATGCTCCTTTAGAGAAGCACTAGATTGGCAGATATCGGCAATTGCAGGGCATGCAGTGTGACATAAAGTGTCTTAAAGCACCTGATTGCACAAAAGCAATTGCAAATTTCACTGAAGGAGGGTCTGGCTGCTGCAAGTTTGTTCTGGAACTGGAATAAAGTTTTATATCGGGGACTAAATCTGGTCGTTTGTACAAGATTACCAAAAGTGAAGATATCCTTGCATGTCAAAATCTTTACAGACACCATGATTTGAACATTGTTCAAACTTGAATAACATTCTTCAGTTGGTGAGCAATTGATTTCCCATGTTGCACATTTTTAATCTCAATAACTGAATAGTAGTCTGATTATAATAAAATGAGTGAAATAACAAACATCTTGTATAAATAGGGAAAATGCAGGTACATACAATACATTGAATATATTCTGTGCTATTTCATACCAGTGTTTCCACATACGAGTTTGGCCTCTCCTCTTTCACTCGCTCTCCTGTAGTTCTGTCAATCCAAGTCTCTGCTCCATAGATAAAGGTGATAGGTAGGTCTTTTGGGATCAACTGAATACGGGACAACATTGGGCGTTTAGCCCAACCAAATTTCTCCATCATGGTCTTAAAGGCACTCTCACCGCTGACAGGAGGAAAAAAAATATAGAGTTGATAGAAGTGATAAACCATATAAGAAGATTAATGGCAAGAGAATTAGAAAAATAGACAACAGTGTTATTGAAGAGTTAAGGTCACGTAGCAACATTATGCTATGTGTGAGGCCTACCTAGGTGTCTGTGCATTACAGTGATAGATATATTCCATGATAGTATCGTCGTCAAAGAAATCCTCAAACTTCCTTTTCAGGTCTGGACGAAATCTCTGCACCAATCTAGGGCCTGAGAATGAGAGAACATTTTACCATATTGTAATAAAGATACGAACACGAAATGATTTGCAGGTCGAGATTGTCTTGTATGTGTCGCACAAATGTAAAAGAGTAACATATTTCACAACAGCTCATGTATGTATACATACATATACGGTATCAGTTCAATATGTCCAACTCCAAACTCACATTTGTATATGCAAGCAATAATGGATCAGTTATGGTAACCTCTTGCCGACCACCTGGTTATGAACTTTTATTCCTATAATCATTTAGGACCCTTGTTATCATAACTATAACGTATAAAAGGATTATGTGTGTTCCAGTAACCAGTGCTAGCAAAATAAGTTACCAGTGTTAGCCTAAGAAGTTACAATCACAACCCATTAGTCAGGTAACATATATTCAGATAACTGTAACAGTTATGCCAACCCATACACATGTCCAATAATCAAGAAAGACCTTGGAACCAGAGAGGAAAAACCAGGGTGAAAAATAAGATCAAGGAGGTGGAAAAGGATAGTAAAATAATGGAAAAAAACCTTCATAAACATCTCACAGATGATGGTAGCAATTCTATTTTAAATAAGTGGAAGTAGTCCATACGTTGTATATTTTTTTTTATAAATGCTGGTCACTGAAGATTTGCATTCAGTTAAGATACTTCAACCAGCATGGTGCAAGCTACTATACAAGTTATAGTATAAACAGAACTATAAAATTGGAATAAAAATTGAAAGACTCACCCCAGGGTCCAGCTGCTCTTACAACTGCCAAGGGATTGGATCGTCCCAGTACTGCAGCCACAGCTTTAACCCATGTTGGAGGGGAACGTACTTCACTGGGGTCTGTTGGCAGAACTGGGAATCCCCATGGATCGACTAGAATGAGGTGTTTTACCCTGAAGAAATACAGTAGCATAATGAAAAAAAATGGATTGAATTACTGTTCTGTATCACTTATACAAGTATAAGCTTATACAAGCTATTACATACACATGGTGAATAACAGAAGTCACTTTAATAAACGTATTGATAATAAATTAGAACAAAATTATTTATATTTCTACCACATACCTCTGGGGATATTTGATCGTGTAAGAGGCAGCCAGAAAGCCTCCAAGACTGTGTCCCAAGAGGATCATATCTCCTATTCCCATCTCCTCTCTCCACTGTTCAATGGATGATACAAACTGTTCCTCTGCTCCTTCGGGATCACTTGGGAAAATTGGCCGTGAGCTGCGACCAAACCCTAACAAGTCGAAGGCATGGAGAGTCCGTCGACTACTTAGAGGGTCTATGTTCTGAATCCAGAGGCCAACTCCTCCTCCAAAACCATGGAGCATCACAAGGGGAGTCTTGTCACGAACCTCTGGATTAACCGTTAGTGTCCATATCTTGTTTTGATCTTGCAGAGACACATAGCGAGCAGAAAATTTGTTCTGAATGCCTAAAAACAATGGAAATTCACTTTTAATACTAAGACAAAACATTCAAATCACTAAACAAATTACACACAGACACACACACACACAAAGGAACACCAACGTTCAGAATGCATTTTTTTTTTTTTTTTTTTTTAGCTCCAAGTGTTTGTTAGCTCATTTAGATTTGAGGAGAGAGATAGGCTCCCATCACACTCAGCCAGATGCCACTTGACACCAGGGAGGCCACCCTCCTGCGCTAAAAAGGTATAGAAGCAGGGGGAATGATACAATATGTAATGTGAACTGTGTGTGCATATTATCTGTATGTGTCTGTGTGTTAGTGTGTGCATATATATATATATATCTGTATGTATGTTATCGAAAAGAAGGTTAGTACAGACTAGTAAGAAACAAGCCCAATACCAATTATATTACCCTTATTAAAGTACTAGTCCAACATTGGAATGAGAAAACCTTAAAATATATAATTCACAACTTTATTAAATCCCTATAAGCATGATACAAACACACACACAAACACAAAAACAGTGCTAGAAAAATGTGATAAAGTGAAAAAAATAGAAATTAAATAAAATTGGACAAGCAGATGGATCCTATATAGATAGTCAGAATGATCTTCCAGCTTGGAAACAGACTAGAAAGCAGGTGCACATAACCTAATACTATGTATCAAAAAATGCTTACAAATTAAAAGCACCCAGCTAAATGAGCTGCTGAGGGCTAGGAAAGTCTGTTAGAGCATCTAATACAGAACAATAAATGTAGATAAAGAATAGCAGACCGATCCTAAGGCAGTGTAATGGATCAAAGCAGAAATTGTAGAGTAAAGAAGGCTCTGTAAGGTGTTAACCAGTGACTCTTATTAACCAGCTTAACTAATTGTTAAGAAACCATAGAAAGAAAAGGAATTGGAATATATGGGGTAATCCAAAGCAGTAAATCCCAGGCTGAGAAACTATAACAGCTCGGAAAACCAACAATTGAATATGAAATTGCCCCTAGTATAATGTCAAGTGCTCAGAGATTAGCCAATAGTATAGACAGCCCTGAAAACATTACAAAAAGATAAAAAATAAAGTAATCAAACCAGCGGACAAAGGGGGTGGAATTGTTGTAATGGAGACATCAGATTATTTACAAGAAGGACTTAGACTGGTAGACGATCCATATATAAATGAGAAATTAAGAGGTGACCCTACTAGCGATATGAAAAACAAATTTTAAACTTTATTACAAAAAGGAAAGGAGACAGATATACTAAATCAAAATGAATATAGATACCTAAATATTGCAAAACCAAAAATCCCTGTTTTATATCACCTCCCAAAAATTCATAAAAATCTCACCAACCCTCCAGGAAGGCAGATAGTCTCGGGTATAGATTCAGTATCTAGTAGACTATCGGAATACCTGGACAAGTGTTTGCAACCGATAGTTCAAAAAACTCCCAGTTATTCAAATATAATTTGAACCTTATTCAAACGTTATAGGAAGTACAACGGGAACCACATTATATTTTGTAACCACAGATGTCAGCTCCCTATATACCATCATTTCCCATTCAAAAAGGTATAGAGGCAGTACAATTCTTTCTAAAGGAAGACCATACTTACCCTGAAGAACAAATAACATTTTATAATAGAAGGTATCGAGCTTATTCTTTTAAATAATTATTTTCGGTTTAATAACTATTTTTATTTACAGAAAGTCGGTAACGCTATGGGGACCAGGTTCGCTCCCAGTTATGCCAATTTATTTATGGCATTTTGGGAACACCAATTCATAATACATAACACGGACTGGAGAGCAAACCTGGTCTCCTATAAGCGGTATATAGACAACATCTTTTTTTATTTGGAATGGTACAGTGGAAAAATTGGAAACTTTTTTTTAGCATTTTTAAACATGAAACCAATGGGGAATAATCCTCACTACAGAGTATAGTAAGGTGAATGTAAATTAGTTTGATTTAACTATTTAGATAGAAAATAATTATATTAAAACTAAAACTTCTTTTAAAGCAGTGGATGTAAATAATTATATTTAAACAGTTGTCATTTTTCCCCTTGGTTATAAAACATTCCATTGGACATAAACACTTTTTAGTCACAAGCAATGAGAATTAAAAACCAGTTCACTGAAAAAGGATATGAGGAAAACCCACTATTGAATATTATAAAAGAAATAGAAGTAATGCAGGGCTCGACAAATCCCAGGCGCCAGATCACCCCAGCGACTAGAAATTTCGCCCTGGTGTCTGGGATTTGCCAGCTCTCTAGCTTTGACGCGGCCGCCATGGGGAATGGAGGTGGGCGGCCGCCCTGAAGAGCATGGAGGTGGGCGGCCGCCCTGAAGAGCATGGAGGTGGGCGGCCGCCCGCGGGAGCATTATGGGCGGCGCGCGAGGGAGCAGTACTCTGTTTGCAGCTGCTCTCTGCTCCCTCGCGCTGTGTAATGATGTCGGGAGCCGGAATACATATGTATGGGGGCGTGATGTATAGTTGTGTCTCTTGCAAGTTGGTAGGTACACCAGGGCCCCATGATCTCCTATTGCCCAGGGGCCCCGTGAGCTGTCAGTTTGCCCCTGGCTTTGTATTAAACACCAAATTTCAATCGATCCACTAAAGTAAAAGATCTGGTACAAGGCACAATGTGAACATACAGAAATCTGCAGTATTTACACACTGAAGTGCGATTCGCCAGCAAAAAAAAAAAAAAAAATCTTAAAAATAGTGATTATGCAATATAACTTAAAGGAACCCTATAGTGCCAGGAAAACAAACTTATTTTCCTGGCACTATAGGCTCTTAGAGTGCCCCCCTCCCTCGGCACTAAAGGGGTTAAAACCCCTTCAGCCACTTACCTTAATCCAGCACCGGGCTCCCTCGGTGCTGGTGACCTCTCCTCCCCCGCCGACGTCAGCTCCTGAGTGGAGCCGAATGCACATGCACGGCCAGAGGGAGACAGCCACTAAAGGCTGGATTAACCCTGCAGTGGAAACATAGCAGTTTCTCTGAAATTGCTATGTTTTCAATTGCAGGGTTAAAAATATGGGGACCTGGCACCCAGACCACTTCATTGAGCTGAAGTGGTCTGGGTGCCTATAGTGGTCCTTTAATAATATAAAAAATAAAAATTACATAAATGAACCAAAATAATTGATTAGATATTGGACTATATTGCCCAGTCTAAGGAGTGAACCATTTGTGCCACAGAGTTTAATATCAAAATGTCAGGGTACCTGTAGTCTCTACCTCAGAGGAGGTGAGAGACTTAGACGTTTATCCTCCCAGAGGGGTTGTTTCTTCCGTTCCTCGCGGTCCTCTCGGCCATTTACAAGCCGACCGCGAGGGATCCACTTCCTTTTTTTTTTTATAAATTTGTTTATTATTAGTTTTTTCTTTTATATAAACATCACATATAAGCATATCATACATTGCGTACATGTCATACATATCATACAAACAGGTACAATAAATAAAAACATACATAGAGACTCAAAAACATATAACAAAGTTGACCACCCTACCCTATTCATTCAACTCAACCCTAGATTACATAAGATTAGATTACATTTCCACTCCTTCAGAAATTACCAATCAGAAGTTACCGATTAATTACAGCACAGTGTTTATATTTCAGCATTTAATTCTCGAGGACCTTTAGCCAATCATCCCAGATCTCATATTGTCTAATATTAATACTTAAATTCGAGGCTATTCCCCTTTCCATTTTACATTGAACAATAATAGATGCTTTGATTTGTGGCCATGGATCTACTATTGTCCCCTTCCAATTTTTGGCGATGGCCATTTTAAAGGCCATCAAGGCCTGAATCAGAAGATCTCTCTTATCTTTAGTTAATTGCGGTTGATTCAAATGTAAGAGCAAATTTTCTGGGGTCCAAGTCCAAAAATATATTTATGTGATCCATTAATTGAACCCAGGCTTCCTTAATTGGTGCACAGTCCCACCATATATGTAGTTCATTTGCTCCCTCATTTCCACATCTCCAGCATTTAGATGCCCCCTCTTTTGTGAATTTCTGAATCTTATTAGGAGTCATATACCATCTATTAAGTATTTTAAAATGTGCTTCCCTGATATTTAGACAGTGTATCGTGGAGTAAACTGATTGTAAAGCCTTATACCATTCCTTTATATCGACTTTTATTGCCAGGTCTCTTTCCCATTTGCTTTTCGCTATAGGGTAAACCGGTCTTTTTTCATTTTTATAATCTCAACGCATCTCGTTAGTAATTTAGTATTTTTCTCTGAATCTATCAACGCATTTAATTTAGATAATGAGAGAGAACACATATTTCTTCCAAGGGCACTTTGCAAAAAACTTTTGATTCTAATATAATTAAACGATTGTGAGAACGAAATACCATATATTCTGCGTATCTCAGCAAAGGGCATAATCTTCCCATCTACTAAAAGGTCCGCTAATTTTTTTACTCCAAATCTAGTCCATTCGGACGTATCCATGTTTTCCATCCATATGTCTAAATTTTTAAAAGTAAGAGCAGGTAAGACTTTGTTTCTCAGGTCTAAAAGTTTTTTAAGATGTAGCCAGAACTTTAAGAGCGGTCTCGTTATCAGATTATCCGTCCTCCAACTTATATTTTTATTTCTACTGTTCTTTCTTGTCAGCCACATTAATCTAATATTATTATATGGATCTGTAATATCTGCCCCTTCTATTTTAAACCAATCTTGTGAGCACGGATGCTGCCTAATTAAGGGCAAAGTATGCATCAACTGTGACGCTTGGTGGTACAAAAAAATGTTTGGAAACCCGATCCCTCCTTCCTTATACTTCAAATATAGAAGATCCTGGCCAATTCTAGGTTTCTTGTCAGACCAAATATAATCCCTGAATAGTTTATTCACAAGTCTAAGCCGTTGGGGGTGAATCTGTAAAGGAATCATCCTCAATAAGTAAATAAACTTAGGGAAGACATATGCCTTAATAAAATTAACCCTTCCCCACCATGATAACTGCAAGGCGTTCCATTGTTTCAGAGAGTGAGTACATTCTCTAATAAGTGGAATTATATTAGCCTTCATTGTGTTCTCTGGATCCTTCACTATGTTAATTCCAAGATATACAAATCCCTTTTTTTCCCATTTGAAGGAAAAATGTTCTTTTAGCTGTTGCAATTCTCTTCCCTCCATATAGAAGGATAATGCCAGTGTCTTTTGAACGTTAAGTTTATAATTTGACATGAAACTATATCTTTCAATTACCTGCATGGCAACTGGAACTGACTTGCCGGGGTTGGTTAACGTTATCAAGGTATCATCGGCATATTGACTTATCTTAAAATCCTTATCCCCTTTTTTAAACCCCGGGAGCTCGTGCAAGGGGGGGGGAGGAGCGATGACGTAGGACGTGCACGGAGGAGCACGTCCGCCTCGTGGAGATGCTGACGCGCTAGGGGAGTGAAGCAGCGTGAAGCCCCTGATGTCTCGAGCAGCCGCGCTTGAATCTGCCCAAGCTAAACCCGGCAAACCCGCAGGCCGCAAGCCGAACCCGCAAGTGGAAAAATTGCCGCTTGCCTGCAGCCCAGCCGAGCCTTACTTGCAGCCACATCCGCACCCCAGCTTGACTCCAGCTTGATTCGCCATACAGACACCGCCGGCATTCCCGACGAGGTGAAAGCTGAGCCCCCATCTGGGTACTGCCGACACTGTCGATACTGCCGACACTCCCGATGCTATGGGGGTTTGAGGCAGCGGAGAGCCTGACCCCAGTCTGAACGAGTCTGACCGGAGGCGCCCAGACGAGGGCAACTGGAGATAAGACTCCCCTAATTGTAACTACAACGCGACTGACAAGTGAGTTTTGGGAGTCAGGGGTGCGAATTAGAAGGCATAGAGGTCTTACTGTAACTGCTGAAAAACGGAGGGTCCGGTATTAAAATCGGAGCAAAAAAAAAAAAGGGGCAGTGAGCAGTATAAAAGGCTATAAAAAAGAGGTGCTCCTAGAGATTTTAAGGCTATAAGTCTCAAGACAAAAAGGAAAAAAGGACTTATAACTCAGGGCATACGAGCAATATCTTGAAGAATCTGAAATCTGAAACTATAAAATACAATACTAATACATAAACTGCATAAGACCGCCTAAGATATCGGGTGTAGCGGAGAGCTGATTTCTCACAGCTATTCTCCACTTTAGATCCAAGGAAGGCTCAGGAACAAGTCATTAGTAAATCCACAGCAGAGTTTCCAGCAGGTAAAAAGGTACAGCAAAATCCCACAGCACTCCCAATAACTGGACGACACACAGTTTCAGGAGTAGAACTGACAATCGTTTATTCCAAGGTTTCTTATAAAGCCTGCTCCCATGCAAGGGAGGGAACTACAGTAATTATGACAGTAACCAATGCAATGCTTGTTACCTCCCACACATCTCCTCCCCTCAGAGTGAGTCATAATCCCCTTAACTTGTACAGTACTTTACCCCAAACTTGGATGTACCCCTAAACCATCACATATCCTTAATATTAGGGTACCGCTAGGTAGCCCTGATCTGGGTGAATATAATATCCAAAATTCACCCAGATCGGACCAGTGGTTCGGCAGTTACAGGAAGGTGAAGTTTGACCGACCGCACACGAGTTGGTATCCGAAAAGGGTTCCATGAGAATGGGCCCTGCGGTCGGTCTCCGTTCGGCAATTAAAACAGACATTTATAATTGCCATCCATACTTTAATTCACCTAGATAGTGATTCCCTCATTCGGTACTTTGTAACTACCGAATGGGGATTCGTTAGGTCTCTCCGTTCGGCAGTTACGGAGCTCTGGAGGTCTCAGCGGTGTTTGGTTGTTTGAGTGTTCGATTTGAGTTCCAGACACTCGACGACAAAACACCGCTGAGATTTTCATGCGTAAGATGGCCGCCGCCACGTGTACGCATGCCGAATGGCGGCCACCCAGATACAATGTTAATGAGCCGGTTAACTTGCGGTTTGGAAAGAATGTGAACCTTAATTGCTGGCACACTTCTCTCCGGGGTGGTCCCTCCGTTCGGTAGTTTCCATAAGCATATAGTACGGATGGAAACTACCGAATAACATACAATTCACACTTTAAATAGACGAATAGCAATTCAACACAGGCAAGATTATAACGAATATAGTCACACAGGCATATTGCAGGACAGGCTTACTGCGTTCCGCTACATCGGGCTAAGAATAAGAAGCACTCTTTTGGTGCACCTTTTTTGGGCACTCCTGCTGGAGACAGAAAGAAATACTTGGGAGGAGCAGAATAAGAGAGGTGAATTAGCTGTTGCTGCTGCTGCGGTTGCTGCGGTTGCATTACTCAATACAAGGGGCAGTGAGCTGAGAGAAAGCAAAGGAGAAGTAAGGGAGAAGGAAAAAAAAAGCGGAAAGAGAAAAGGAGAAAGAAGAAAGAGACAGAAAAGAAGAGATAAAGGGGACTTCCACAAAATAGTTAAAATAATAAACAAATAAAGAAGCGTCAAGAGACAAGAAATATAGAACATAAAGAAAGAAATAGAGAGGAGAGAGAAGAGGAAAAAAAAGGAGAAAAGGGGGAATACTAAAGACTAAGTGAATCTGGATTAAGGAAGACATTAAGCTGTATAGCACTTCTCATCATAAGTAAGCACCTGGTTAAAGAGGGATTAAAGAGGAGAAGAAAAGGGAGAAAGAAGGGAGAAAGAGAATTTTTTTTTTTTTATTTTTTTTTATTTTTTTCAGCCATGGCATCAAGGAAAGGTCAAGACAGTAAACAGCTTACTAAAAGAGATAGAGAAAAGAAATAAGAAGGCAAGACAGATAGGAGGCTCTCCTTTTCAGCGTCACAGCTAACTCAGAAACAGGAAATAGATCATCAGAATGCATCGGATTCTTCATCTCAATCTCCTAAAGAATCGGAGAATTTGTCACCAAAGAGCCTAACAAAAAAGAAATTGTCTTCTAAAGAATATAGTGCGGAAGAACTACACAGCTATCTTGAGTCTTGCTTTGAACGACAACTAGACAAGACTAAGACTGGAATTCATGAGGGTCTTATGGAATTTAAAACAGAGTTAATACAGTTGGAAAAAATTTTTAAGCAATATGAAGAAAAACTGGAAGCTCTGGAATTTCTGAAAGTCTCTGCAGAAGATAATATGAGAAAAGCAAATCAAAAAATAGCTGATTTGGAACTCAAAATTGCAGATCTGGAAGATAGGTCTCGACGCAATAATTTAAGAATCCGTGGTATTCCAGAATCTGTTAATAACGATATACTACAAGAGCATATAACGGAGTTCTTTGTGCAATTAGGCATACAAATGACAAATCCATTACTTTTTTGGAAAGATGCCACAGAATTATGAAACCAGATTTCGTGGCACAAGGTGAGCCTAGGGACGTAATGATCTGCTGCTCGACATACAAAATGAAAGAACAAGCGTTAAAAGCGGCTAGACTCATCAAATTGAATGATCCATATAAAAATATCATGATTTTTCCGGACATCTCATATTATACCAGGGTGAAAAGAAAACCGTTCGCATTATACACAAAGATTCTACGGCAGAAGAATATTAGATACTCTTGGAGGTATCCCTGCAAATTATTAATCTCTCATGAAGCAAGGACATACGCTTTCTCAGATGTCACGGCAATTGCAAAGTGGATTAGACAGCAGAACTTTGATCAGACTAATCTAACAGAGGGAGACAAAGTATGAAATGGAGAAGAAAAACAACAGAATTTTAAAGGTTTTTTTTTTTTTTTTTCTTCTCTCCCCCCTCTAACTCAGAAGACATAAAAAGAAAATAGAAGGACACTATTGGTATCTTAACCCTGAAAATATAAATCAGTTATCAGATATCCTTGAGGAGATAGACATTCACACTGGACACTTTATTTGATTATGTGTTAAAAACCTCTATTGGTAGTAGTAGGATAAATGGAAATTAGGAGGAACAAATGTAATACAGAGGTGAAGTTGGTGCATTATAAATTACAAATGGTAGTGGGGGGACAAACGTTGCACAGAAGGATCAAAGGAAATATAGAGGCACTATAATAAGTATATATATGTAAAAGAGAGTTGATATAAATGAGGTCACTTAATATATACAGAGACATGAATACTATAAAGAAATAAGAAATAACAATACATTTGAATATTAAAGGGCACGGGTAGAAAGGGAATAGAAAGAGAATGATATTCACTAGAGATTGATTACTGTTTATGATTATAAATGGCACGGAATATAAAGGTGGAGGTATAATATTGAGGCGAATAATGCCCACAAGAAAAAGGTATAAATTGAGGCTAATAATGTTCACAAGAAAAAGACACTGATAGATAGATACGGATAGGGGTCACAGAACGGAATATGGATGAGAGTAAAGATATAGAGAAGGATAAATGATTCTAAATTGAATATATATAAAGATTTTTTTTTCTTTTTCTTTCTCGCCCTCTCGTGAGATGATGTTTGATAGTAGCGAGATAACTAGGACTGCTTTTTTGATTAACGTGATGTAATATGATTAGGAAGGAAAGGGAAAAGAAAGAAAAGAGAAGAAAGGGAAAACTCCCCAAAGAGGGCGGTTCAGCATCAAAATACTGATCCGGATTAGGATCTACTTGGAGGCCCTGTGAAAAAAAAAAAAGGGGTTAATCACAGGACCATCCACACTTCCTTAAGGGATGTCTATTCGACAGTTAGTGTCTTATGTATGTGTTTTATGTTGTTTGGTTTGTCATAAGTTGACGCAGGTGCCTAGGAAATACAAAACTCAATTACATAGGGTAAAAGATAAGGTAATAAAATATCGAAAGAGAAGGAAAAAAGTAGGATCAGAAATATATGATTAGTGTTGCTTCAATAAATGCACAGGGCTTGAACTCTCCTCAAAAAAGGAGATTATTATTTGAACGGGCAAAAAAAGAGAATGTGCAAGTGGTAGGAGTACAAGAGACCCACTGGCGGAGAGATGATAAGATAACATTCAGTTCTAAAGATTTCTCCACCTCATTCTGTTCGTCGTATAAAGATAAAAAAAAGAGGGGAGTTGCTATTTTTTTCTCTTCGGCATTAAATCTCTCCACAAAGTACGTGAAAACGGACAAAATGGGTAGATGGATTATTTTTATAGGGACAATAGAAAATCAACTATATACAATTGCGAATATCTATGCCCCAAATACTTCTCAGATACCGTTCCTTCACAAGTTTTTTGTACAATTAGAAAAAATCAAGCAAGGTCGTACTATTGTCATGGGTGATTTTAACCTGACTATGGACCCTAACTTAGACAGAAGCTCTGAAAAGACCAAAAGTCCCTCTAGAAATATCATTAATTTGGCAAAAAAAAATCGTAATATTATTCAAAATGAAGGGCTTTATGATTGCTGGAGGCTTTTTCATCCCTCAGAGATAGATTTCACGTGCTTTAGTAAGACGCACTGTTCATACTCAAGAATAGATTTTATATTTGGAGATCGAAGCTTATTGGAACATGTGCAGTCTACTAATATAGGCACGGTCACGTGGTCGGATCATAATATGGTAAAAATTAAGCTAAAGAATAATATTTTAAAGCAAAGACCAGATTGGAAATTAAATAATAAGTTATTAATTACCAAAGTGAATAGGGAACAGATTGCCTATGAGATAGATATGTACTGGGAGGAGAATGACAATAACGAAGTGTCCTCGGACATAAAATGGTGCGCATTTAAAAGCGTTATCAGGGGCCATTTAATTAGTCTAGAAGCTAAAGATAAGAAAAACAGACAAGAATCCCTATCTAGTCTATATATTGAACTAAGTGAACGCTATAAGGAAAATATTGCTGCCCCGGGGAGAACCAGGTCAAATCAGATCAGGATCATAGAAAATAAAATCAATGACATTTTGATGGCTAGAATAAATAGAAACCTACAGACTATGAGAACGAACTATTATTATAGGGGTAACAGGGCGGATAAGATCCTTACTAATAAAGTTAAGAATCAACAAAAAAATAAACTAATTACAAAAATAAAACAGGGAAACGATACTATATTGGATCCTAAGAAAATTGGAATGGTATTTAAAGATTATTATTATAATCTATATAACTTACCGACGATATCATCCCAAGAGGATATAAATAATTACCTCCAGAGTATTCATATCCCTAGACTTAACGAGCTACAATTAGAGCAATTAAATGCAGAGATATCTCTGCAAGAAGTCCTGGATTCAATAGATTCTATGAAAAAAAATAAGGCCCCAGGCCCAGATGGGTTTACGGATTCTTTTTTTAAAATGTATAGGGACAGACTGGCCCCGGGGATGGCGGAATGTTATAATTTAGCGATCAACACCGGCAAATTACCTAAGGAAATGCTGGAAGCAAATATTACTCCTATTCTAAAAAATAACAAAAATCCAGAAGAAATAACAAATTATCGACCGATTGCCTTATTAAATAATGATTATAAAATTTATGCCTCAATTATTGCCAATAGAATTAAGAATATAATTTCCTTCCTGATTGCGGAGGATCAGGTAGGCTTTATACCAGGCAGGATGTCCTCAAATCATATCAGGAGGATATTAAATATATTTACTAAAATCCATGAGAATAAAACTCCTTTTTTAGTGATGGCCTTAGATGGAGAAAAGGCATTTGACAGGGTCGGTTGGAATTTTATGAACTCAACACTAAAAGCGTTTGGATTTGCTGGCCAGATCCAATCAGCGATAATGGCCTGTTATTCTTCACCATCTAGTAGGATAGTAGGAGGGGGGATTAAGTCAGAGTGGTTTACGCTATCAAATGGCACACGCCAAGGCTGCCCTCTTTCTCCACTATTATACATTCTAACGGCGGAACCTCTAGCATATGAAATACGCAACAACACGGATATAACTGGGTTTAAAAAAGGGGATCCACTTCCTTATAGGACGCGACGCTCAGTAGTCGATGTCATGACGCCAACCCGGGTCGACCTGTCAGTCAGGTCCCGAGCACTAATCAGGACTCGTCGGGGGCGTGATTACCCTCTAGAATCAAGGTATAAAGTAAGGCTTTCGGCATCTGCTCATTGCCCTGTCGTGGTTCTAGCCTGTCTAGTCACTCAGTGCTCTTGTATTCTAGTTGTCTCTTTGGTTCTGACCCGGCTTGTTTGTACTACCCTGTTTATCTCTGTTACCCTTTGACTCGGCTTGTCTCTCGCTTACCTGTCCTCTCGTTCCCTCGACCTCGGCTTGTCCCTAGACCATTCTCTACTTACTCCTTACGTTAAGTCCGGCCATTCTAAGGTCCGGTATACGTACCTACCACCTGTTTGTACTCTGCGTGTTGGATCCCTGTCCCGATCCTGACATTACGACAGGGCCAATGGATCCTGCAGGTACAAACACTCAGGTTGGTCCTTCTGACTCTAGGTTCGACGCCATGGATCACAGAATGGACCAGATGGCTCTAGCACTACAGGCGTTACTATCTCGTTCTAGTAATCAACCAGAGGAGATGCGTAATACTTCTATCTCCCCTGTGAGTTCAGGTCTAGAGGTAGACACTGTAGGTGCTTCTTCCCGTATTACTCCACCTGTACGTTATGGTGGTTCTCCAGAGAAGTGTCGTGGTTTCTTAAACCAAATAGGTATCCATTTCGAATTACAACCCCGCTCCTATCCTACAGATAGGGCGAAGGTTGGATTTATTATCACATTACTTGTTGAGAAAGCTTTGAGATGGGCCAATCCATTGTGGGAAAATGATAATCCGTTAGTATATAATTATAATGCCTTTGTAGCTGCTTTCAGAAGAACTTTTGACCCTCCAGGTAGAAAGGTCAATGCAGCTAGATTACTGTTGCGCCTTAGACAAGATAACCGAACACTTGTGGATTATGCACTAGAGTTCAGGTCCTTGGCGGCAGAAGTTAAGTGGAATGAACAGGCTTATATAGATGTATTTTTAAACGGGTTATCAGACATAATCCTTGACGAGGTTGCTACTAGAGAGCTTCCTGAAAATTTGGAGGATTTAATTTCTTTTATTTCTCGCATCGATGAACGTTTAAGAGAGAGGCAGAACACTCGAGAGAGAAACCGTAGACCTTCCTTTAACCCCTTAATGACCAAACTTCTGGAATAAAAGGGAATCATGACATGTCACACATGTCATGTGTCCTTAAGGGGTTAAACTAGCTCCTTCATTTCAAAGTTCTGAATCCACAACCTCAATTTTTCCAGAACCTATGCAGATAGGCAATACTCGCCTCTCAGAAGAGGAGAGACAGTACAGGAGAAGGGAGGAGTTGTGTATGTACTGTGGAGTCAGAGGTCATTTACGCCTAAATTGTCCTAATTGCTCGGGAAACGCTCGCACCTAAGTTTCTCTAGAGGACAGGCCTTGGGTGTTTCTATTTTGTCCTCTAATCATAATTATAAAGATCACAGGCTTCTGCTACCCGTTTCTTTAACTTGGGAGAAGGGAGTACTAGAAACTATGGCATTGATAGATTCCGGAGCTGCTGAGAGCTTTATCGACCAAGTTTTTGTTACCAAACACGCTATCCCATCCCAGTTAAGGGAGACACCCTTGGCCGTTGAGGCCATAGATGGTAGACCTTTAGTTGAGCCTGTTATTTTTCGTGAAACCATACCCGTTAAATTAACTGTTGGTATCTTACACGAGGAAGACATATCTTTATTGCTTATTTCGTCTCCTTCTGTTCCTATAGTCCTGGGGTATCCTTGGTTAAAAAAACATAACCCTATTATTGATTGGGAATTAGGGGAGATAGTCTCATGGGTTCAGGGTTGTCAGGACAGGAGCTTACGGACAGTGTCACCGCTTTGCGCAGTTAAGACACCGATTAATTCTACCTACTCTACAGAGGTACAAATACCGCCCCTGTACCTGGATTTAAAGGCAGTATTTGACAAAAAGAATGCTGATACTTTACCTCCACACAGGTCTTTTGATTGTAAGATTAATCTACTACCTGGTACTATGCCTCCCAGGGGTAATGTATATCCTTTGTCCACTAAAGAGAACTTAGTCTTAGAGGAGTATATTCGTGAGAACCTTGAAAAAGGATTCATTAGGAGATCCTCCTCCCCTGCCGGGGCTGGGTTTTTTTTTGTTAAGAAGAAGGATGGTACACTAAGACCTTGCATTGATTATCGAGGTTTGAACAAAATAACCATTAGAAATGCCTACCCAATTCCTTTGATTACCGAGCTCTTTGATCGTCTAAAAGGCTCCAAGATTTTCACCAAGTTAGATCTCAGAGGGGCGTATAACTTGGTGAGAATTCAGCAGGGACACGAGTGGATGACGGCGTTCAATACCCGTTATGGGCACTATGAATACACAGTAATGCCTTTTGGTCTCTGTAATGCACCGGCAGTATTTCAGGACCTGATCAATGAAGTTCTTAGGGAATTTCAACATGACTGCGTTATTGTATATCTGGATGATATACTTATACACTCTAGAGAGATTGAGACTCACCACAGACAAGTCAGAAGGGTATTGCGCAAGCTTCTTCAACATGGCCTGTACTGCAAATTGGAGAAATGCAGCTTTGACCAATCCCAGATAAACTTTCTTGGTTATGTGATTTCTGGGGAAGGGTTTAAGATGGACCCGGATAAGCTCCAGTCCATTTTGGATTCGCCTTTACCCAGGGGCCTCAAGGCCATTCAGAGGTTTATTGGATTCTCCAACTATTATAGGCGCTTCATTAAGGGATACTCTTCAATTATAGCTCCTATTACCAATATGACCAGACAGGGGGCTGACACTAAGAACTGGTCTACTGAAGCCCTTCTTGCCTTCAAAACACTCAAGGAACTGTTTGCTTCTGCACCAATTTTGGTTCACCCTGATACGACTCTGCCTTTCCTACTCGAGGTAGACGCCTCAGAGACAGGTGTAGGTGCTATCCTGTCCCAAAGGTTAGGTGTGGATAAGCCCTTACATCCATGTGGTTTTTTTTCCAAGAAACTATCAGGTCCTGAGAGCAGATATGACATTGGTGACAGGGAACTACCAGCAGTTATCATGGCTTTAAAGGAGTGGAGACATTTATTGGAGGGCACCTTACATCCTGTTACTATTTTGACAGACCACAAGAACTTGTCCTATATTGGGGAGGCCAAGCGCTTGTCCTCCAGGCAAGCTCGTTGGTCTTTATTCCTCACTCATTTCAATTACGTGCTCACTTATAGACCTGGTTCTAAGAACTCTAAGGCCGATGGTTTGTCTCGCCAACATGAGCCTTCTACTATATCTGAGACGGTTTTGTCTTCTATAGTTCCCAAGTGTAATATCGCCAACACGAGTCTCAGGATTCATTCTCCGTTGCTTGCCGAGATCATGAAGTTACAACATCTGGCTCCTAGACAGGGGCCCGGGGCACGGTACTTTGTTCCTCCTGAGCTGCAACGGGAACTATTAGAATGCTTTCACAACAGTAAGGTGGCTGGGCATCCTGGCATTCGCAAGACGTGTTCCCTAATATCTAAAGATTTCTGGTGGCCTTCATTACGTAAGGATATTGGGGATTTTGTTGAAGCATGTGAGGTCTGTATGAAGACTAAACGACCTCAGACACTTCCATGTGGGTTTTTGCATCCCTTGGAGATCCCCGAGAAACCATGGACCTGTTTGGCCATGGACTTCATTGTCGATTTACCTGCTTCTAAAAAACAGACTGTGATTCTCACGGTGGTTGACAGGTTTACTAAGATGGCACATTTCGTGCCCTTACCTAAACTTCCATCTTCTCCTGAATTGGCTGAGATATTCGCAAGAGAGATTTTTCGTTTACATGGGATACCTTCCGAAATTGTTTCCGATAGAGGTTCCCAATTTGTTTCCCGTTTTTGGAAATCATTCTGTTCTCAAATGGGTATCAAATTGAATTTCTCTTCTGCCTATCATCCTCAGTCTAACAGAGCTGCTGAACGCACCAACCAAAAGATTGAACAATATTTGCGTTGTTTTGTTTCCGAACACCAGGACGATTGGGTTGGTCTGATTCCTTGGGCAGAGTTTGCACACAACAATCTCGTTTGTGATTCTACTCGTTCTAGCCCCTTTTTCATGAATTATGGCTTTCATCCTTCCATTCTTCCCTCGGTTTCTCCTTCCCAAGGGGTACCGTCGGTTGATGTTCATGTTGCCAATTTGAGGAAGTTGTGGGATCAGACTCGACAAATTCTCCTACATAATTCCATGTTGTTCAAGAAACACGCTGATAAGCACAGAAGGGCGGCTCCGGTTTTTGTTCCAGGTGATAGGGTATGGTTGAGTACAAGAAACATTTGTTTAAAGGTTCCTTCTATGAAATTCATTCCTCGTTACATTGGCCCTTACAGGGTTCTGACTCGAATTAACCCAGTTGCGTATCGCCTAGCTCTTCCAGCTGCCTTACGCATTCCTAACTCCTTTCATGTTTCTTTACTGAAACCGTTAGTCTGTAACAGATTTTCCTCCACTATATCCTCTCCTCGCTCTGTTCAGGTTGAGGGTCAGGAGGAGTATGAAATCAACTCCATCATCGATTCTCGAATCTCCCGGGGGAAGTTACAATATCTTATTGACTGGAAGGGATATGGTCCTGAGGAGAGGACTTGGGTACCTCAGGAGGATGTACATGCTCCTCGCCTCCGCAGGGCTTTTCACTCCCGTTTTCCATCTCGTCCCGGTTCCTTCCGCCTGGTGGGCGTTTCTGAGAGGGGGGGTACTGTCAGGGTACCTGTAGTCTCTACCTCTGGGAGGATAAACGTCTAAGTCTCTCACCTCCTCTGAGGGGTTGTTTCTTCCGTTCCTCGCGGTCCTCTCGGCCATTTACAAGCCGACCGCGAGGGATCCACTTCCTTATATGACGCGACGCTCAGTAGTCGACGTCATGACGCCAACCCGGGTCGACCTGTCAGTCAAGTCCCGAGCACTAATCAGGACTCGTCGGGGGCGTGATTACCCTCTAGAATCAAGGAATAAAGTAAGGCTTTCGGCATCTGCTCATTGCCCTGTCGTGGTTCTAGCCTGTCTAGTCACTCAGTGCTCTTGTATTCTAGTTGTCTCTTTGGTTCTGACCCGGCTTGTTTGTACTACCCTGTTTATCTCTGTTACCCTTTGACTCGGCTTGTCTCTCGCTTACCTGTCCTCTCGTTCCCTCGACCTCGGCTTGTCCCTAGACCATTCTCTACTTACTCCTTACGTTAAGTCCGGCCATTCTAAGGTCCGGTATACGTACCTACCACCTGTTTGTACTCTGCGTGTTGGATCCCTGTCCCGATCCTGACACAAAATGGTGCTAATGACAGTTTTTTGTAATGTTATAGATTCTGACAAGCACAATAAGACAAAATTATAAAATGGACACTATATCCATATCAACTGTTCATAGAAAAGGTTGTGTTTACATTACTGCATCAGACAACATCTCAAATAGCCTGCCCTTCGGTGGGTCCCAGCTCAGATCTCAAGCTGTATATAAATGTGCATGCATACATACATACATATTACATAAAGAACAAAGTCAATTTGCATATCAGACTGATCCCATCCAAAAGGATGGTCCAGATCCAAAATACAGACTGGCTTTCTCTGCACGAGAAATACAGCAACCCCAGACTATCGTTTCAGCCTTGTTAGGGCTGGTCAGTGAGGTATAGCTGATACCCCTCTAGGTACCGTGAGCAAGGGGACTACGTCTGGATTACCCTTTAAACTTGGGAAGAGACACTGACACACAAAGTGGCAGTTAAATTTCAGGCATTTAAATATCAGTGTGGTTGTCAGAAAGAATAGTGGAATGTTGCACTGTTGATGGAAGACATATGTTGCACATACAGACTTCAGGCACCATGGCCATTTTAAATCACTAAAGTGGTCATGGTCATTGGAGTAACAGTTTAAGCTATAATGGTTCGGGTGACTATAGTGCCACTTCACGAAAATACCCACTTATTTGTAAGGAGAGTAGGGTTAATGCTTTTTCATTACAGGTGTAGAACATATAGTTAATATTGAGTGATAAAACAAAGACTTTCTCCACTGTAAAAACAATTTATTGGCATACCGTATATACTCGAGTTTTTAAGCACATTTTTTGTGCTGAAAAACCGCAACTCTACTTATACTCTAGTTAATGTCTGTATTATGGCAGCTTACATTGCCATAATACAGACAAGGACCGCTAGGCTCATTACAAGCCCGGCGGTCCTGTTGGGGGCTGCAGAGACCTCTTACTTACCTTTCCTGCAGCTCCTGTCAGCTCCCTTCTCTCACCTCCAGATCGGTCAGCTCCACTGTAAGTCTCGCGAGAGCCGCGAGACTTACAGTGGAGCTGACAGGGGAGCTGACCGGACCGGAGGTGAGAGAAGGGAGCTGACAGGAGCTGCAGGAAAGATAAGTAAGAGCACTCTGCCAGCCCCCTCCTAAACAGCCCATCCACTGGACCACCAGGACGAAAATAAAATTAAATAATAATAAAAAAAATAATTAATTAATTAAAAAAATAATACTAAATATTTTTTTAAAATATTAAAATAAAAAAATAAAAATATTAAAATTAAAAAATTTAAAATAATAAAAATGCCCTCCCCCCACCCAGTTCACACACACCACACACACTCATACAAACACACACTCTGCATTATATACACACAGTGTGCGTATATAATGCAGTGTGTGTTGTATGAGTGTGTGTGTATATAATGCAGTGTGTGTGTTTGTATGAGTGTGTGTTTTTAATTATAAAAAATCACAGAATTTCATAGCCCCAAGTTTTACCCTTGACTTATCCACGAGGCATAGCATATTTCACAATTGTTGGTCACAAAACTGCACTCGACTTGAGATACATGAGATCGACTTATACACGAGTATATACGGTATCTATTCAGCTAAAGGACAATAAAGTCACCTAAACCACCTAATCTCAATGAAGTTGCCTGAGTAAAGTGGTCTTGTCCTTTTAACCTAACAATGCAAAGCATTACAGTGTTCTTTTTAGAAACTGCAAAGTTAAAATTGCAGGGTTAAATCCATTTTTAGTGGCTGTCTTTCTGACAGCCACTAGAAACACTTCCATGGCACTGATAGAGTAAAACTTGGTCACATGACACGGAGGTTCATAGGAAACGATTGTGTACAATGCCTATGGTGAATCGTGGATGCGTGCAGTGCTTGCCACTCACGCGTATTAGGTCCCCAATGCCCATCTAGAAGTATACTGCAAAATGCACGTATATGCATGTCAGCACACTGATTGTACAAACAGTCAAAAGTATAGGGGAAACTACAGAAGAAAAATCATAGATCGATAATAGGCTAAAAGGATTGTGGGGGTAAAATCTGTTAGCTAATAGAAAGGGGGGTATGACAAGTTTGGTGTAAGCTAAGGTAAGGCAGGAGTCAAATAATAAGTAAAAAAAAAAAAAAAAGTAAAGCAGCTGGATGCATACCAGGGTGGTGGGGTTACAGAACATTTTAAGAGATTGAATGACTTTCAGATAGTTATTTATACAAATGAAACAGTCATTTAAAACAAAACCATATCATTTTGTTTCAACAAACAAGTTTAAAAGCATTTGTATGCATTGCTCAACTTATGTACTCATCCTAAACACCAATAATTTTGATCTCCTGGTATGAGGGACCAAATGGTAGAAGAAAAAAGTAACACAAGGATTTGATAATGGAGAAGGAAGGACATGTGGAAGGTATGTTTATATGATTTCTATTTTAAACATTTACATTTTACTTATTAGCGCTATTTGATCTAGGTGCTGCAGGTAGGCTATTTGTAGTTACTGTTCTAATCTTTACACATCAAGTTCATTTTGAAAAAAAATACGTAGGAACGAATGTCAAGTGTACAGCAATATATATATATATATACACACACACACACGTATTTCATGATTTCTTACACTGAAGGATCTTTGACTCAACAGCTTTTAGTTTAGACATGGAGGTTGGGCACCACGACGGAATCCAGCCACTTATCCAACTCTGTGATCTGTGAAAACATGAAAACACAAAGCAGAAAAATTAGAAGACTAAAACATAAACAAATGCATAACAAAAGAGAGAATACGTGAAGAGAAAAAAAAATGTGTACAAAATATCTGCTAAAACCTTGATTCTTTATTGTTGTTCTCCATTACCTATAGCTCATAGGTCAATAGAGTCCACTCTAAGTACAGTGCAGGAGCTGACCAGTCACCAAACATAATGTAACCACTAACAATATAGTTTTCCTCTTCCTACCTTCCCTTACTCCCTACTCTCAGGATTTTATATACCTCTAGTGGCTGTCTGACTGTCACTAGAGGTGTGACAAAGCAATATATATATATATATATATATATATATACACACACACACACACACACACATATACATACATCCATACATCCATACACGAAAAAGAAAAGTACACCCACTTTGAATTCTACATTTTTATATATCAGGACATAATAACAACAACAACAATCATATTTTCCTTAGAAGGTCTTAACCCCTTAAGACCGGAGGGCGTACTATTACGTCCTTTTAAAAGCGGCTCTAAACGCCGCCGGACGTAATAGTACGCCCTCCGGTTTTTAGTAACTTACCCGGTCGCTGGCGGTCCCACGCCGGCGATCGCGGTTCGGGGGACTCCCAGGGAGCCCCCCGCGGCACGTCCGCCCTCCAGGAGCCCTCCCGGCCATGTGAGAGTGAGGTCCTTGCGAGGACCTCACAATCACATGGCCGGTATAGCTGCCTGCTGCATTGCCAGCAGGGGGACCAACTGTAATGACAGTTGGTCCCCCTGCTGGCTGAAAATCAAATAAAAATGTTTTAAAACAGTGTAAAAATAAATAAATTATATACTTAGATCATATATATATATTATATATATATGATCTAAGTATATATATACACATATACACACATACACACATACACATACACCGTCTAGGTGTATTTTAATATTAATATATATATAATTATATATATATATTAATATCAAATTACACGTAGACTGATACTGATTAAATATATATATAATTATTGTTATATATATATTTATAAATAATATAAAAAAAATTAATATGTAAATACGTAAAAAAATAAAATAAAAAAAATTAAATAAAAATAAAATATTAAAAAATATATAGATGTGTTTTATTTCGTTCTAACTGTATTCTGATATTAATATATAAATATATATTTATATCAAAATACACTTATAACGAAATAATATATATATCTATATACATAAATATATACGTATATATCACTATATATATACCTATATATAAATAAAAATATTAAAAAAAAATATATATATATATATACGTATATATACACATATGTATATATATACACATATATTAATTCTACACATATATTTATGTAATAATTTTACATAATTAGGTATCCTAATTAATTACAATTAGCGGGACCTGCCTGACCACCCATGCCGAAAGTATAGGGAATTTAATTTGCTAGCACTATATTTAACCCTATAACTTTCCAAGACACCATAAAACCTGTACATGGGGGGTACTGTTTTACTCGGGAGACTTCGCTGAACACAAATATTAGTGTTTCAAAACAGTAAAATGTATTACAACCATGATATCGCCAGTAAAAGTGACTTTTTTGCATTTTTCACGCACAAACAGCACTTACAGGGACGATATTATTGCTGCAATACTTTTTACTGTTTTGAAACACAAATATTTGTGTTCAGCGAAGTCTCCTGAGTACAACAGTACCCTTCATGTACAGGTTTTATGGTGTTTTCAAAAATTACAGCGTCAAATATAAGGCTTGTGTTTAATTTTTTTCACATTAAAATTCGCCAGATTGCTTACGTTGCCTTTATGACCCTATGGTAGCCCAAGAATGAAAATTACCCCTATGATGGCATACCATTTGCAATAGTAGACAACCAAAGGTATTGCAAATGGGGTATGTCCAGTCTTTTTTAGTAGCCACTTAGTCACAAACACTGGCCAAAATTGGCGTTTTTTGCATTTTTCACACACAAACAAATACAAACGCTAACTTTGGCCAGTGTTTGTGACCAAATGGCTACTAAAAAAGACTGGACATACCCCATTTGCAATACCTTGGGTCGTCCACTATTGCAAATGGTATGCCATTATGGGTGTAAATTTATTTCCTGGGCTACTATACAGTCTCAAAGGCAACGCAACCAATCTGGCGAATTTCAATTTCAAATGTAACACGCTATATTTGACCCTGTAACTTCCCAAAACACCATAAAACCTGTACATAGGGGGTACTGTTTTACACGTGAGACTTTGCTGAATACAAATATGTGTATTTTATTGCAGTAAAAGCAAACAGTATTATGACATTGACAGTTAAAATGTCATGAAGAACGAAAAAAAAAAAAAAAAAAAACGTATTTTCTCCCATTTTTTTCATATTAAATTATGTTTCATAGCTAAATATTTGATATTAAATGAAAGCCCTGTTTCCCCTGAATAAAATGATATATAATAAGGGGGGGTGCATTTAATATGAAAGAGGTGAATTACGGTTGGACAGACATATAGCGCAAATGCCAGGTTTTGTTTACGTTTTGTTTCGTTCACAACTTGTACATTTGGCTGCGGTGTTAAGGGGTTAAAATACTTAACTACAACCTCAGATGAACACTTTACATATTACACGGAGTCATAATTTAACATAAATAAAGTCAAAATGACATAAATCATTGTGTGATAAGCTCAGTACACCCTTATTGTTGCCATAGGAATTAACAGGCTAGGTAGCAGACAGGTGCTGCTAATCAAATGCCCTTGGTTAACCCCTTCAGGACGGAGTCAATAGTGCACGTTCTGATCAAAACAAAACGTAAACAAAAACTGGAATTTGCGCTATATATGTCTGTTCACCCGTAGTTCCCCTCTTTCAAATTATATGCACCCACACTTATTATATATCATTTTGTTCAGGAGAAACAGGGCTTTAATCTATCATTAACTATTCATATATGGAACATCATTTATTATGAATAAAAGTAAAAAAAATGTGAGAAAATAAGATTTTTTTTTAAATTTGCATTTCCGTCTGACATTTTAACTGTGAATGTCATAATACTGTTGAAAAAAAAATGCACATATTTGTAATCAGCGATGTCTCACGAGTACAACAGTACCCCCCATTAACAGGTTTTATGTTGTTTTGGAAAGTTACAGGGTCAAATATAGAACATTACATTTTCAAATTGAAATTTGCCAGATTGGTAATGTTACCTTTGAGACGGTGTGGTAGCCCAGGAATGAGAATTACCCCCATAATGGCATACCATTTGAAAAAGTAGACAAGCCAAGGTATTGAAAGTGGGGTATGTTTAGTCTTTTTAGTAGCCACTTAGTCACAAACACTGGCCAAAGTTAGCGTTCATATTTGTTTTTGTGTGAAAAAAGCAAAAAACGAATATTTGGCCAGTGTTTGTGACTAAGTGGCTACTAAGAAAGACTGGACATACCCCACTTGCAATACCTCGGGTTGTCTACTTTTGCAAATGGTATGCCATCATGGGGGTAATTCTCATTCCTGGGCTACCATACGCTCTCAAAGGCAACATAACCAATCTGGCAAATTTCAATGTGAAAAAAATGAAATGCAAGCCTTATATGTGACTCTCTAACTTTCCAAAACACCATAAAACCTGTACATGGGGGGTACTGTTATTCTCGGGAGACTTCACTAAACACAAATATTAGTGTTTTAAAACAGTAAAACATATTACAACAATAATATAGACCATAAAAGTGCAGTTCGCTTGTAAAAAATGCAAAAAACGTCACTTTTACTTAAAATATCATCGTTGTAATACAATTTACCAGTTTGAAACACGAATATTTGAGTTCAGCGAAGTCTCCCGAGTAAAACAGTACCCCCTATGTACAGGTTTTATGGTGTCTTGGAGAGTTACAGGGTCAAATATAGTGCTTGCGAATTAAATTCTTTGCACTTTCTCCCTGTGTTGTCATGCATGTCAATCAAATTTTAATTAATCAAATCACATAATTACGTTAAAAGATTATTTAAATATACATGTAGAATTTTAATATATATGCATTTATAGGTATTTAAATTCTACGTGTATACTAATGTAATCTTTTATGTAATTATATGTATTTATCTATATATATATTTATCTATATATATATATATATATATATATTTGCGGTTATTTGTATTTTATATATATATATATATATATATATATATATATATAGATATATATAGAATGTCATTCTAAGTGTATTTTGTTACCGATATATATATATTAATAACAAAATACAGTTAGAATGAAATTACATATGCATATATAATTTATATTAAATTTTGTTTCAATATTTTATTTATTTATTTTATTTATTTATTATTTTAATTATACGTATTTATATATAATATATATATGTACATCTATTATATATATAATATATATACATATTATATATATGTAACGTCATTCTAAGTGTATTTTAATATTAATATATACTTATATTAATATTAAAATACACTTTGTATGACGTTACATATATATAATATATATATATATATATATAATATATATACATATTATATATATATAAAAATATATTTAATTTATTTTTACACTTGTCTTTTATTTATTTTTTATACTTCCCACCAGCAGGGGGACTGTCTGATATTTCAAACAGTCCCCCTGCTGGCAGATCCACAGCTAGCTATAGGGGGCCATGTGATCGCTCTTTGAGAGCGATCACATGGCCCCCGGGGGCCTGATTTGCCGTGGGAGGGCTGCCTGGGCTGTGAGGCAGTCCTCCCGAAGCGGATCGCGGCGGAGGTAAGTATAACTTACCTCCTGGGGCTGCAAGCCGTTACGGCGTGCTATGCCGTCATAACGGCTTTAAAGCCCACTTAACCCGTGACGGCATAGCACGCCGTAACGGCGTTAAGGGGTTAATTGATCATCAGCGTGTGTGAACAACTCTATAAAAGCCGAGGTTTTAGCAGTTTGCTGGTCTGGAGCATTCAGATGTGTACCAAGAAAGACATCAGCAATAATCTTAGAGAAGCAATTGTTGCTGCCTATCAAACTGGGGAGGGTTACAAGTCCATTTCCAAACAATTTAAAGTCCATCATTCTACAGTGATAAATATATTATTTAAAAGTAGAATACATTCAAGACAACTGCAAGTCTTCCCAGAAGTGGACGCCCCAGCAAATTCACCGCAAGGTCAGACCGTGCAATGCTCAGAGAAATTGCATAAAATCCAATAGTTACATCTCAGACTCCACAGGCCTCAGTTAGCATGATAATTGTTAATGTTCATGACAGTACAATTACAAAATGACTGAACAAGTATGGTTTGTTTGGAAGGGTTGTTTGGAAGGGTTGCCAGGAGACAGTATATTCTCTCAAAAAAAAAAAAGCATGGCTTAGGTTTGCAAAGTTGCATCTGAACAAACAACGAGACTTAGGGAAGAATGTTCTTTTGACAGACGATACCAAAGTGGAGATGTTTTGCCGTAATACAGAGTGTCACATTTGGCAAAACTCAAAGCATATCAACACGAACACCTCATACCATCTGTCAAGCATTGTGGTGGAGAGGTTATGATTTGGGCTTGTTTTACAGCCACATGACCTAGGAACATTGCAATCATTGAGTTGACCATTAACTCCTCTGTATACCAAAGTATTCTAGTATACCATCTGTCTGACTCTTAAGCTTGGCCAAAATTGGGTCATGCAACAGGACAATGATCCCAAGCACACCAGCAAATCTACAACAGAATGGCTGAAAAAGAAAAGACTCAAGATGTTGCAATAGTTCAGTCAAAGTCCAGATCTCAACCTGATTAAAATGCTGTGGCAGGACCTTAAAAGAGCTGTGGATAAATAAATGCCAGCAAACCTCAATGAACTGAAGCAATGTTGTAAAGAAGAGTGGGTCAAATTCTTCTACAACTATGTGAGAGACTGAAAAAGTCATACAGATAATGATTACTTCAAAGTATTGCTATTTAAAGGACCACTATAGGCACCCAGACCACTTCAGCTTAATTAAGTGGTCTGGGTGCCAGGTCCATCTAGGTTTAACCCTGCCTGCTGTAAACATAGCAGTTTCCGAGAAACTACTATGTTTACACTAGGGTTAATCCAGCCTCTAGTGGCTGTCTCATTGACAGCTGCTAGAGGCGCTTCCGTGCCTCTCATTGTGATTTTCACAGTGAGAAGACACCAGCGTCCATAGGAAAGCATTGGGAATGCTTTCCTATGGACTGACTGAATGCGCGCGCGGCTCTTGCCACACATGCGCATTCAGCCGATGATGTCGGAAGGAGGAGGAGGAGAGTCCCCAGCGCCGGCGCTGGAGAAAGGTTAGATTTTAACCCCTTCCTCCCCCTAGAGCCCAGCGGGAGTGGAACCCTGAGGGTGGGGGGGGGACCTATTAACACTATAGTGCCAGGAAAACGAGTTTGTTTTCCTGGCACTATAGTCGTCCTTTAACCCCTTAAGGACTGGACTTTTTTTGCGATGTTGTACATTTGCGACCAGGCATCTTTTTGACACTTTTGTGGTGTTTGTGTTTAGCTGTAATTTTCCGCTCTCTCATTTACTGTTCCCATACAAATTTTATATTGTTTTTTTCAGGACAAAAGGGGCTTTCTTTACATACCATTATTTATATAATCTCATCTAATTTAATTTAAAAAAAATGAAAAAATATGATGAAAAATTGAAAAAAATACACGTTTTTTGAATTTTATGTGAAAAATATTTTACTCATCTACAAAAGCGAATGAAAAAAACTGCTAAATAGATTCAAAATGTTGTCCTGAGTTCAAAAATACCCAGTGTTTACATGCTTTTTTTTTGCATGTTATAGGGCTATAAGTACAAGTAGGATATTGCGGTTTCAAAACATACATTTTTAAAATGTATCAATAGTGACATTGTAACACTGTTATCTGTCATAAATTGCTAAATAACACCCCACATGTACATATTTTTTTAAAAGTAGACAACCCAGGGTATTCAATATGGGGTATGTCCAGACTTTTTTAGTAGCCACTTAGTCGCAAACACTGGCCAAAGTTAGCGTTCATATTTGTTTGTGTGTGAAAAAAGTAAAAAACTAAATTGAACGCTAATTTTGGCCAGTGTTTGTGACTAAGTGGTTACTAAAAACGACTGGACTTACCCCATTTGCAATACCTTGGGTTGTCTTCTTTTGCAAATGGTATGCCATCATGGGGGTAATTCTCATTCCTGGGCTACCATACGCTCTCAAAGGCAACGTAACCAACCTGGCCATTTTCAATGTAAAAATATTTGACCTATATATTTGACCCTGTAACTTTCAAAAACGCTATAAAACCTGTACATGGGGGGTCCTGTTCTACTCAGGAGACTTTGCTGAACACAAATATTAGTGTTTCAAAACTGGAAAATGTATCACAACAATTATATCATCAGTAAAAGTGCTGTTTGTGTGTGAAAAATGCAAAAAAAGTCACTTTCACTGACAATATCATCGCTGTGATATGTTTTACTGTTTTGAATCACTAATATTTGTGTTCAGCGAAGTCTCCCGAGTAAAACAGTACCCCCCATGTACAGGTTTTAGGGTGTCGTAGAACGTTACAGGGTAAAATACAGTGATAGCAAATTAAATTCTCTGGTCTTTCGGCCTGGGTTGGCAGGCAGGTCCCTTAAATTGCAATCAATAAAATAACTTAATTATGTAAAAATATTACATAAATACGCACGTAGAATTTAAATATATATGCATATTTATATATTTGAAGTCTACGTGTATATTTATATAATTATTTATGTAATTTTGTATATCGACATATGAATAGTTCGCATTCTTTTTATTTATTTAAATATACATAGATATATATACAATTTCATTCTAAGTGTATTTTGATATAAATATATATATATTAATATCAAAATACAGTTAGAATAAAATTTCGTATAGATATATAATTTTTTTTCAATTTTTTATTATTATTTTAAATTTTTTTAATTTAATTTAAATTATTTATTATTCGTATTTTATAATAATATATATATACAATATATATAGTTATTATATATATTATATATATATATATATATATATACGTGTGCAAATTAATTATAAGTGTATTTTTATATTAATATATGTACATATTAATATAAAAATACACTTAGCATGACATTATATATATGATATATAGACATATATTATATAGGTATAATATATGTCTATATATCATATATATACACATATATAATAATATATATTTTTTTTATTAACTATAACTTTAATTTTTTTTTTTATTTTACAGTTGCAGGGAGACTGCCTGTCAGCACAGACAGTCCCCCTGCAGGCAGAGTCTAGGACACCTATTGTGACCATGTGGTCGCCCTGTTGGGCGATCACATGGCCCCAGGGGTCCTAAACCGCCATGGGGAGACTGTCTGGGCTGCAGGCAGTCTCCCCACAACGGGAGCACCGCCGATCGCCGCCGGGGGAACGACGGCGATCGGGTAAGTACATTTTAAATTTAGGACGGTTCAGGACCGTCCTGCGTCCTCAAGGGGTTAAGGTGGTTCTAAAAGCTATTGAATAATAAAGTGTATTTAGGGTATTTGCACATGGTTTCTCCATTTTGCCTTTATTTTTGTTACATAAATCATGTCAACGGTGCAATGTCCGGTGATGCTGTTCATCGAAGATTGTATTTACCCAATTCTAAGACCTGCTAAGGAACAGGTTATTGCTATTATGTCCTGATATGTTACATAATTACATCGCTGAAAAGAGACTTGCATCCAGCAAGTCCAGCCTTCCTCACATTTGTGTTTTCTGTTGATCCAAAAGAAGGGGGAGGGGGGGGGGGGGGTGGACTGTTTAAAGCACTTCCAATTTTGCAACAAGCTAGGAAAAAAAACTATTCTTGACCCCAGAATGGCAGTCAAATTTATACTTGGATCAAGCAATTATTACCCTACATTGAAAAATGATATCCTTGAATATTCTGTTTTTGCAAGTATGCATTTAGTAGCTGTTTGAACTTCTGTATGGACTATGATAAAAACACTTCTTCAGGCAAAGAATTCCACATCCTTATTGTTCTTACAGTAAAAAATCCTTTCCTTTGCTTTAGACGAAATCTTCTTTCTTCCAGTCTAAACGCATGACCTCGTATCCTATGTAAAGTCCGGTTTGTGAATAGATTTCCACACAATGGTTTTTTATTGGCCCCCAATATATTTGTATAATGTTATCATATCCGCTCTCAGGCGATGTTTTTCTAAACTAAAGAGGTTTACATTTGTGAACCTTTCTTCATAGCTTATATGTTTCATTCCTTTAATTAATTTTGTAGCCCCCCTCTGCACTTTTCTAGTGCCATAATATCCTTCTTTAGAACAGTTGCCCAAAATTGCAAAGCATATTCAATATGTGGTCTTACCAGTGATTTATAAAGAGGCAAAATGATATTCTCATCCCGAGAATGAATGCCCTTTTTCATGCATGTCAATACCTTACTGGCCTTAGCCACTGCTGATTGACATATCACATTGTTGCATAGTTTGTTGTCTATAACAATTCACAAGTCCTTTTCGTGTGTTGTTATCCCTAATTCGCTTCCATTAAGGGTATACGTTGCTTGTGCATTCTTTACACCGAAGTGCATAACATTGCATTTTTCAACATTACATTTCATCTGCCTTTTGAGTGCCCAGTCCATCTAAATCCCTCTGCAGCAAAGTAATAACTTGCTCACATTGTATTATTTTACAGAGTTTTGTGTCATCTGCAAACACTGAAACATGATTTTCAATGCTTTTTTCAAGATCATTTATAAACATGTTAAATAGAAGGGGTCCTAGAACAGAACCCTGAGGGACACCACTTGCCACCTCTGTCCAGCTTGAAAATTTACCATTAATGACAACTCTTTGTACTCTATTTTTAAGCCAATGTTCTACCCAAGAACAAGCATCTTCATCTAGACCGATTTCCTTGAGTTTGAACACTAATCTATTGTGTGGAACTGTATCAAATGCCTTGGCAAAATCCAAATAGATCACATCCACTGCAACACCCTGTAAACAACACCCTATTGATTAGATGTAAAACCATATAATCAATAGATGGTGTGTTTTCCCTTTCCCACGACTGTATATAAGTGTGCACAGTGATGCTGCCTAACTTACATTTCAGTTAATATAAAATAAAATTTGTTGTCATACTGAATGATAATGTAGACATCCAGGGACCATCTTTAAAATACCAAATGCATTTATTGTTCCTTGTAAAAATAAAAAAAATGTAAAAAAATAAAACTGTTTAATTGATACGCTTTTATGAAGAAGTGGGTTTTTAATGATTTTTTGAGTGAAGACTAGGTGAGCATCTAATGGAGGAGGGAACGGTGCAACCCTCGAGAAGTCTTGAAGGCGAGCATCAGAGGTTGGAGTATAGACAGAAGATAGACGTAAGTCTTCAGCAGAGCGTAAGGGCCTAGAGGATAGATAGGTGGAAGCAGCATTATGTAGAGATTTGAAAGCAAGAACCAGAATTTTAAAATTGAGCCCTATAATCTTACAGGAAGCCAATGTAGGTACTGACAGAAGGGTGAGGCGTGGGAGGTGCGGGCGGACAGGAAGATGAGCCTTGCCACCGCATTCATTATGGACTGTAACGGCGCAAGTTGGGAGCTTGTAAGACCACTGAGAAGCAAATTACAGTAGTCAAGGCGAGAAAGGACAGTGGAATGGACCAGCACCTTAGTTGCATCTGGCGTTAAGTAGGGTCGGTTGCGCGCAATATTTTTGAGATGGAAGCGGCAGCATTTGCCAATAGATTGAACATGAGGCGTGAAGGAGAGGTCAGAGTCAAAGAGAACACCTAGGCAGCAAGCCTGCGTGGTGGAGCTGATGGTAGCACCGTTGACTTGGAGGGAGACAAGACCAGAATTTCAGTTTTGGTCAAGTTGAGTTTAAGGAAGTGGGCAGCCATCCAGTTAGAAATAGCAGAGAGGCAGTCAGAGACACTAGTCAAGAGGGACGGGGAGAGATCAGGAGAGGAAAGATAGATTTGCGTGTCATCCGCACAGAAATGATATTGGAAGCCAAAGGAGCTAATGAGTTTACGGACTGAGGGGGACTTGGCGGCTACCAACAGAGAGGAGTTGGGGAGAAGAAGCAAATCTAGAGAAAGAAACACTGAAAGAGTGCTGGGAGAGGTAGGAGAAGCACCAGGAGAGCAATATCTTGTAGACCGATATTGCGGAGGATGAGAAGACAAAAAATAGTGATTTGCGAAAAAGCAAAAAGAACCCTAGTGGCTATCAAAGTAGGGAGAATTATATAAAAATATATAAATACCCCAATTAGGAAGTGCGAAGACTCCTCAATATCTTCAATATCATAAGTACAAAACACAAAAATGCACAACCTAAAAATACAAAGGGAGACCAATAGTGCAGAAGAAAAAAAATAAAAACATATAAAAAAAGGGAAGCTAAAATGCACTCACAAACATAGGCATAAAAGGGCAGAGTATAATCAGCCTTCAAGCGTTTTTTCTCTTCTTAATGTAGAGATAGATGTTTAACCCCTTCAGGACGGAGTCAATAGTACACGTTCTGATCAAAACAAAACGTAAACAAAAACTGGAATTTGCGCTATATGTCTGTTCAACCGTAATTCACCTCTTTCATATTAAATGCACCCACACTTATTATATATCATTTTGTTCAGGAGAAACAGGGCTTTCATTTCATATAAAGTATTTATATATGAAACATAATTTATTATGAATAAAATTTAAAAAACTGTGAGAAATTTTATTTATTTTTTAAAATTTGTAGTTCCACCTCACATTTTAGCTGTAAATGTCATAATACTGTTAGGTTTTACTGCAAAAAAACGCACATATTTGTAATCAGCGATGTCTCACGAGTACAACAGTACCCCCCATTAACAGGTTTTATGGTGTTTTGGAAAGTTATAGGGTCAAATATAGAACGTTCCATTTTCAAATTCAAATTTGCCAGATTAGTAATGTTACCTTTGAGACGGTGTGGTAGCCCAGGAATGAGAATTACCCCCATAATGGCATACCATTTGAAAAAGTAGACAACCCAAGGTATTGAACATGGGGTATGTTTAGTCTTTTTAGTAGCCACTTAGTCACAAACACTGGCCAAAGTTAGCGTTCATATTTGTTTTTGTGTGAAAAAAGCAAAAAACGAATATTTGGCCAGTGTTTGTGACTAAGTGGCTACTAAAATGACTGGACATACCCCATTTGCAATACCTTGGGTTGTCTACTTTTGCAAATGGTATGCCATCATGGGGGTAATTCTTATTCCTGGGCTACCATACGGTCTCAAAAGGCAACATAACTAATCTGGCAAATTTCAATGTCAAAAAAATGAAATGCAAGCCTTATATGTGACTCTCTAACTTTCCAAAACCCCATAAAACCTGTACATGGGGGGTACTGTTATTCTGGGGAGATTTCACTAAACACAAATATTAGTGTTTTAAAACAGTAAAACATATTACAACAATAACATAGTCCATAAAAGTGCCGTTTGTTTGTAAAAAAAAAAATGCAGAAAACTTAAATTTTACTTAAAATATCATTGTTGTAATACAATTTACCAGTTTTAAACACTAATATTTGAGTTCAGCGAAGTCTCCCGAGTAAAACAGCACCCCCTATATACAGGTTTTACGGTGTCTTGGGGAGTTACAGGGTCAAATATAGTGCTTGTGAATTAAATTCTCTGCACTTTCTCCCTTGTCAGGCATGTCAATCAAATTTTAATTAATAAAATGACATAATTATGTTAAAAAATTACTTAAATATAAACGTAGAATTTTAATATATATGCATTTATAGGTATATAAATTCTACATGTATACTAATGTAATCTTTAATGTAATTATATGTATTTATCTCTCTATATATATTTGCGGTTATTTGTATTTTATATATAGACAGATAAATATAGAATGTCATTCTAAGTGTATTCTGTTTCCAAGATATATATATTAATAACAAAATACAGTTAGAATGAAATTACATATGAATATATAATTTATTTTAAATTTTGTTTCAATATTTTATTTATTTAATTATTTTATTTATTATTGTAATTATACGTATATATATATATATATATATATATATATGTAGATCTATTATATATAATATATATACATATTATATATATATGTAACGTCATTCTAAGTGTATTTTAATACTAATATATATATACTAATATTAAAATACATTACGTATGACGTTACATATATATATATATATATATATATATATAATATGTATATATACATATATATATATATATATATATATATATATATATATATATATATTATATATATATAAAAAGGCATTTAATGTATTTTATAACATGTTAATTATTTTTTTACACTACCTACCAGCAGGGGGACTGTCTAATATTTTAGACACCCCCCTGCTGGCAGATCCATAGCCAGCTATAGGGGGCCATGTGATCGCTCTTTGAGAGCGATCACATGGCCCCCGGGGGCCTCATTTGCCATGGGGGGGCTGCCTGGGCTGTCAGGTAGCCCTCAGAAGAGGATCGCGGCGGAGGTGAGTACACCGGACCTCCAGGGGCTGCAAGCCGTTATGGTGTTCTATGCCGCCGCAACGGCTTTAAAGCCCTTTAAAGCCGCGATGGCATAGAACGCCGTAACGGCGTTAAGGGGTTAAAATGAAGCAAAAAAAACAAAAACAAAACATAGTGTATAACTGTATGGTATGAATAAGTAGCTTTATTAGATACACTTACAAAATAACATAAGTAAAAAGGCTCTTCAATTCCAACTCAGTGTATTCCCACCATACGTAAATATAATCATCAGGATATGGATACAGAGAAGATGAGGAGGTTCACAGGAAAAGAAAGAATTTAAATATAAGAATAAAGCTTGCCACCCAACGCGTTTCGTCAAAAAGACTTCATCAGGGGCTTGTGGCAACAATACAAACATAATACATACAAATACACTTTAAATACCCTGCCTAAAAAACAAATAGCCAATCAAAAGAGCGTCTTTCGAAAACGATCCACCTGAAAAATCTCATATCCATCGGACTTCATACTCTTTTTGCGCTTCTATCCAGCGTTTGCGTTCCAAACCTCATTTTTGGATCTTGCCGGAAGCGGAAGTATTCGGTTGGAACGCAAATGCGTTCCATTTCGTTAACAAGTAAAATCAATCTCTACTGGATTGCGGATGCATTCCACTCCGTCTGGGCTCATGAAGCAAGTCTGTATTGGAACGCAAATGCATTTCTTCTTGATGACCGAACTTCAAAAAAGTAGTGTTTACAGTCTCTGAAATTGGAACGTATATATGCTCCAGAGAAAAGAAAGTCCATAAGAAAAAAAATAATAGTTAAATAAAATATAAAGGTGAATCACATATAAAACTCAATATAAAAAGGGAATTATCACAATAGATCAGGAAAAACAGATATAAAAACAGGTATAAAACCAGCCGTAAAAAGTTAATTAAAAAAAAAAAATTCTGAAATTAAAATACATAAATTTCATCAGATAATTAAAGGAAACATGCCATGTCAAAATCAACATTCATACCTTCTAGGTTGCATTGTTTTTAAAGTCTGAATCCAAAAACCTTCTCTTTGTCTCAATTTAACCCCTTAAGGACACATGACATGTGTGACATGTCATGATTCCCTTTTATTCCTGAAGTTTGGTCCTTAAGGGGTTAAATCACCACCTCTTTCATCTAGAGACATCCTCTCTATCCCAATACATGAAAAGGTATTGGGATTAAAATTTTGGCACCTATTACAATGAACAGGAACTGAATGAGTTAATAATCTATTTCTAATATTATTACAGTGTTCCAAGAATCTTTTTTTCACAGGTCTAATTGTACGTCCAACATATTGAATTCCACATCCACATGTTAGGATATACCACATATGTGGAATTACATGTGATATGTTCCTTAATTTTAAATTTCTTCTATTGAAGTTATTGAACTGCAAAAATGATTCATTTTGCAGTTCTTATGGTGACAACTTTTACATGAACCACATGTATAAAAACCTTCATGTTTTTGAACCTCAGGTTTATCTCCATTTCTAAAGGTGCTAGGTGCCAAAATATTTTTAAAACTTTTCCCTTTCCTAAAAATAATCTGTGGAACAGGAGGATGAGAAGAAGCTGTTGATGATCAACAGTGTCAAAAGCCGCAAAAAGGTCAAGGAGAATTAGGATAGAGTAGTGACCATGAGATTTTGCAGCCATAAGATCATTGGATACTTTTATCAGTGCTGTTTCCACAGAGTGCTTAGCGTGGAAACCAGACTAAAGCGGGTCTAGCAGAGAGTTGGACTCGAGGAAGTCTTTCAATCTCGCATTCACAACTCTTTCAAGGATCTTGGATGCAAAAGGCAGTAGAGAGATAGGACGGTAGTTGGATGGGGAGTTAGGGTCAAGGTTGGGCTTCTTTACAATTGGGGTTATAGTTGCATGTTTGAAGGGCGATGGAAATATGCCAGAGGAGGGAGAGAGATTGAGAATTTTAGTGAGAGGTAGAGAAAGAGAAGAACAGAGAGTTCGGATGAGATGCAAGGAAATTGGATCTAGGGAGCAGGTGGTGGGGTGGGAGGACTCAGTGGCGTACTAAGGGGGGGGCGGGGGGGGCGGTCCGCCCCGGGTGCCATCCAGTTGGGGGGTGCCACACTCTGTCCCTCCTGCTGGTCGTCCTCTCCCTCGCGGCTCCGGCGCTCAGTGAGTGAGTCAGAGCACAGGGAGGGGATTCCCAGCCTGTGTTCTGAGTCATCACTGAGCACCGGGGATGCTGTTATGGAGTGTGCCAGCAGGGGGCGCAGAGCGTGCATTCTGACAGGTTTCTCCCCTGCGGCCACTCTGCCTGCACCTCCTGCACTGCCTGGGATGGAGAGAGTCAGCCATTGAATCATGGTAAGAAAATATTATTGTAAATTCACTCTCACCCCCTCCCTCAGTCACCCTATCACCCCCTCACCCTCTCACCCCCCCTCACCCTGTCACCCCCTCCCTCAGTCACCCTGTCACCCCCCTCAGTCACCCTGTCACCCCCCTCAATCACCCTGTCACCCCCTCCCTCAGTCACCCTCTCACCCCCTCCCTCAGTCACCCTCTCACCCCCTGCCTCAGTCACCCTCTCACCCCCTCCCTCAGTCACCCTGTCACCCCCCTCAGTCACCCTGTCACCCCCTCTCAGTCACTCTGTCACCCTGTCACACCCTCTCACCCCCTCCCTCAGTCACCCTCTCACCCCCTCCCTCAGTCACTCTCTCACCCCCTCCCTCAGTCACTCTCTCACCCCCCCTCAGTCACCCTGTCACCAGTCACCCCCCTCAGTCACCCTGTCACCCCCTCCCTCAGTCACTCTGTCACCCCCCTCAGTCACCCTGTCACCCCCTCCCTCAGTCACTCTGTTACCCCCCTCAGTCACCCTCTCACCCCCTCCCTCAGTCACCCTCTCACCCCCTCCCTCAGACACTCTCTCACCCCCTCCCTCAGTCACCCTGTAACCCCCCTCAGTCACCCTGTCACCAGTCACCCCCCAAGTCACCCTGTCACCACCCTCAGTCACCCAGTCACCCCCCTCAGTCACCCTGTCACCCCCCTCAGTCACCCTGTCACCCCCCTCAGTCACCCTGTCACCCCCCTCAGTCACCCTGTCACCCCCCTCAGTCACCCTGTCACCCCCCTCAGTCACCCTGTCACCCCCCTCAGTCACCCTGTCACCCCCCTCAGTCACCCTGTCACCCCCCTCAGTCACCCTGTCACCAGTCACCCCCCAAGTCACCCTGTCACCACCCTCAGTCACCCAGTCACCAGTCACCCCCCCCCCAGTCACCCTCCCTCAGTCACCCTGTCACCCCCCCTGTCACCTTGTCACCCCCCTCAGTCACCCTGTCACCCCCCTCAGTCACCCTGTCACCCCCCTCAGTCACCCTGTCACCCCCTCAGTCACCCTGTCACCAGTCACCCCCCAAGTCACCCTGTCACCACCCTCAGTCACCAGTCACCCCCCCAGTCACCCTCCCTCAGTCACCCTGTCACCCCCCCTCAGTCACCTTGTCACCCCCCTCAGTCACCCTGTCACCCCCCTCAGTCACTCTGTCACCAGTCACCCTGTCACCCCCTCCCTCAGTCACCCTGTCATCCCCCCTCAGCCACTCAGTCACCCTGTCACCCCCCTCAGTCACCCAGTCACCAGTCACCCCCCCAGTTACCCCCCTCAGTCACCCAGTCACCAGTCACCCCCCCAGTCACCCTGTCACCAGTCACCCCCCTCAGTCACCCTGTCACCCCCCCTCAGTCACTCTGTCACCAGTCACCCTGTCATCCCCCCTCAGCCACTCAGTCACCCTGTCACCCCCTCAGTCACTCTGTCACCAGTCACCCTGTCACCAGTCACCCCCTCCCTCAGTCACCCTGTCACCCCGTCACTCTGTCACCAGTCACCCCCCCAGTCACCCCCTGTCACCAGTCACCCCCTCCCTCAGTCACCCTGTCACCCCGTCACTCTGTCACCAGTCACCCCCTCCCTCAGTCACCCTGTCACCCCCTCCCTCAGTCACCAATCAACCCCTCTTTCCCTCACTCTGCTACCTGTCACTCCCTCCCACAATCTGTCAGCCCCTCCCTCCTACGCTCTGCCACCTGTCCCCTCCTCACTCTGCCAACCCTATCCCACAGCACACTATGTGCCTTACAATGCCCTACACACACTACATCCCACCCCCACACTATGTGTCTTACCCATACTACATCCCTATCACCCCTACACCAGGTCTGTCTCCTAAATTACTGTCAATAAAGATTTGTATCAGGACAAGTAGATTGTCACGGCAGACAACTAGATTGGGCAAACACTTTAGTCCCTGGACAAGTAGTTTTTTTTTTGTTTTTTTTTATTTCAACACCCCTGCCCTCTCTGCCATATACACCCCAGCCATATACACCCCTGCCTTGTCATAATATCCTCCCTGCTATAAACCCACTACCTGGTCATAATTCCCACCCTGGCATATACCCCTTTAACATGTCATATAATACCCACACTGCCATAATCCCCTCCCTGCTATATACCTCCACCGCATCATAATACACACCCTGCCATACACCCTGGCCCTGCCTTGACATAATATCCTCTCTTCCATATAACACCCAATCCCATTGTTCCCACCCGTGACATAAAACACCATATACTCACCACCTCACCTGAAGTCACCTCCTTTAATCCACTGTGTGCAATGGCACACACTGTCATAGTATCCACCACACTGTCCCACCCTGCCATATACCTTTCTCCTGATAGTAATACTACCACTTACATATACATCCACGTTGTCACATTCCCCCAGACAGATAGGACAGATATATACTGGAAGGCAGTGAGATTAAACATTTTTATGGACCATATAGGAGTTTGTGTACGCCCTGCAGTAAGCCGGCAGCCGGGGTATGACATCATCCTGGCATCGGCATCACTACTGGTCGTGCAAGTGAGCTGTGAAGGAAGAGCACAGAGATCCCAGCCCAGCAGCAACCGCTTGTCACTCCCAGAGTAAGGTAGGGAGGTTGGTTGGACCTCTTAATAACTAAATGCCTTTGTATATATGTGGTTGTGTATATGTTTAGTAGATAGCTCCCTAATTTGGTGTCCTTAAATATGTCAATCCCACATAAGGATAACAAATAAGTGAGTTATCTACTAAATAACCTAAAGATTAAAATTAAGAAAAAGGCTTTTTAAATTTTGATCTTTTAGCTATTTAGTAGAGAATTCCCTAAATTGGTGCCCTTATGTGAGATTCCATATGTAAAGATACCAAATTAGGGTGCTGTTTAGCAGATAGTTCCCTTATTTGGTGTCCTTAAATATGGCAATCCCACATCTCAGCATCTTGCCAACACTACACACAAACACATCCCTGCATTCCAGTGCAAACACTACATACAAACACACCTCTGTATTAAAACATCACCATTATATATAACCACACCACTGCATCTCGCCAACACTACACACAAAAGCATGCCTGCATTAAAATGCCAACACTACATACAAACACACCCATTCATTCACTCACACTTACTCCATACAAAAGCATGCTTACATTGAAACATGCAAGCACGGCTCAATGCTACATACATTAAAAAAAATGTGGGTGTTTTGTACATTTTAAAGTGGGGGTGGGGGGGGGGGTGCCAAAACTAGGACCTGCCCCGGGTGCCATATGCTCTAGGTACGCCCCTGGGAGGACTGGAGCAGAGCAGAAACCTCTTCCGCTGTAGCGTGTGTAAATGAACAAAGAACAGCAGAGGGAGTGAGGTTATGGGAAGTGTTGTAAGGGGAAGAAGAAAGGTGAGAGATCTCTTCCCTGATTGTAGAGATCTTGCCAGTGAAGTGAGTTGCTAAGTCTGAGGCGGTCAAGTTAGTAGGTGGAGGAGGAACAATAGAGCTAAGAAGAGAGTTAAATATTTGAAATAGTCGTTTGGGTTCGCGGGAGAGTGTGGTTATGAGGGTATTGAAGTAATTTACTTTTACAGAGGAAAGAGCCAAGCTGTATGAGCACAACATAAATTTATAGTGGAGAAAGTCAGATGCACAGCGAGACTTTCTCCAACAGCGTTCAGCAGTTCTGGAGCATTTTTGGCGGTATCGAGTTAGCTTGGTGTGCCAAGGTTGTTGTTGGAAGCGCTTGCAGCGTTTAAATGTAGGAGGTGCCATGATGTCTAGTTGAGAGGAGAGGGTGGAATTGTAGAAGGAGAGTGTGGAGAGTAGTGGAGAAATGCTCTAGGTCAAGACATTGGAGGTTTCTGTGAGATTGATGTTCAGATGGTGGTGTCAATTGGGTCTTAGGTATGCCGATGTCAAATGTCATGGTGGTCAGAGGAAAAGGAATATTGGAGAGATTAGAGGCGGTACAGAGATTGGTAAAAGCAAGATCAAGAGTGTATCCCGCTATATGCTAAATTGGACCATTGCGTAAGGCCAAAAGGAGGAGGTTACAGAGAGCAGACGAGAGGCATCATTGCAGTTGGGGTTGTTGATTGGGATATTGAAATCCCCAAGTATAAGGGAAGGAGTGCTAGATGAGAGGAAGTGGGGAAGCCAGGAAGAAAAGTGCTCAATGAATAGCCTAGGATGACCAGGGAGGGGTCATGATGATAGCAATTCTTGTGGGTTTAACCCCTTAAGGACCAAACTTCTGGAATAAAAGGGAATCATGACATGTCACACGTCATGTGTCCTTAAGGGGTTAAACAGGCGGACAGTGTGAACTTCAAAAGAAGAAACGGATAGGGGCAGGGGGAGTTATGATTGGTTGAAAGGTACATTGAGGGGCGAGAAGGATGCTGTAGCGGATGGTACTAGGGCTATCCTAAAAGACTGTAGTAAAATTGCAATTTGTGTGTTGTTTTCTATTTGTATGGTTAAACTGTATGTAGGGTTCGTATGATTGTTCAGTAGTTTCCATCCGTACTCCATACGAATGGAAACTACCGAACCAATAGACCACCCTAGAGAGAAGTGTGTACCTTATTAAGCTTTCACACTTCTCTAACCGCAAGTTACTTTATTGATGTATCTGGGTGGCCGCCGTTATGTATACGAACACGTGGCAGCGGCCATCTTACGCACGAAAATCTCAGCGGTGTTTGGTCGTCGAGTGTCTGGAACTCAAATCGGACACTCGATTACCCGAACACCACTGAGACCTCCAGGGCTCCGTAACTCCCGAACGGGAAGGCTAATCAGCCCCCCTTTCGGTAAGTTTAAAGTACCGAACAAGGGGATACATACGAATGTAAGCTTAATCGTGGATGGCAGTATTTTATGTGTGTTTTATCTCCCGAACGAAGACCGACCGCAGGGCCAAAACACATGGAACCCTTTTCGGATACCACCTCGTGTGCGGTCGGTCAAATTACACCCTCCACCTAACTCCCGAACCCCTGGTCCGATCTGGGTGAATTTTGGATATGTTAGTCACCCAGATCAGGGCTACCAGGGGGTACCCAAAGTATTATTATTACTGCTTGTTTTAGGGTACATCCAGAACTTAGGGAAAACTACAGCATGAGTAATGGTATTAAGTGTCATACTGAGGGGAGGAGATGTGTGGGAGGTAACAATATTGGATACTGTACTAATTAATGTGAATCCCTCCCTTGCATGGGATCTGTATGGGGATATTCGTGGATTACTTTGCTTGCTGGAATTATTACTTTATGGTATTTTTACTACTTGTTCCTGAGCCTCACTGGAATCTTTAGTGGAGTTAACCTGTGGAATACCAGGCCTCCGCTACAGATGCCTACACCACCTCCTTTGCAGTAGAGTCTGGGAGTGGGAGAGAATTGTAGCCCACCAAAACATAAAGAGGCAGGAGTAGCGCTATCAGAGGGGGACAGCCAGGTAAGTGCAAGGAGTGTGAGTGGGTTTGAGATGAAAAAGTTGTGTATGGCTGTTGATTTTAAATTACTGTAGACGGAGCGGGCGTTTAAGAGTGCACACTTAATGTTGGTAAGTGAGGGTAAAGGACAGGGTACTGTGATAAGGTTTGTGGGGTTTCTGGTTGTCTTAGTGTGTGTGTAGAGAAGGTGAAGGACCCTGGATTGGGAGAGGCATCATCAGCTGCTAGAATCAAAAGGAGCGAAAGTGACAGGAGGTGTGAATGGGTTTTGTATGCATGGGGTCTAGGATGAGATTGATTGTGGGTAGGGGTGAGAGAGTAGAAAAATGAGTGCAGAGCATGAGATGAGAGAAGGGGGAGTGTAGCACAAAGGGGCATATATAAATGTGGATGGGGGATGAGTGAAGTGGGTGTAAGGAGAGATTTTTATACTGAGGGAGAAGGAGGAAATAAAGAGGAGAAGAAGACAGATCATTGCTAAACTGGGAAAAAAGTAAATTGGAAATAATTGGAATATCAAGAGCAGGTGAAGGTAGGGTAAATATTACATTTTATGAGTTAAGAAAGTGCAGGAGTGTAGAGGCAATGTGTACACCTGTTATTTTTACTTCTCTAAAATTTGGGTGTGACAGACAATCTATAAATGTAATAATGAGCATGGGGTAGGTTGGGCGGGTATCAGACTTTCTTACAGCAGTATTGGGGCTTGATAGTTTTGAAAGCAGGCTGTTAAATAAAGATATGTGAGGGTCATATAGGCTTGCAATAAAGCTGGGGGAGGGGGATATGTTATTCAAATAAAACCAAACATATCAATAAAAGAAGTAAGGGGTCATAGGTCAGTCGGAAATCAGAGGGGAAAAGAGGGATGCATATAGGTGAATAATAAATACAATTACATACAGTGCTAGCAAAACTACACTTACACTATGTACGTTGTGCTGAGCCCTTGTGGGGCAAATATGGAAAAAAAAAGTTTCCAAATCTTTTTTTGGTTTTTCCCATTAGTTGCGCCTGGAATTCTGGATTTTAATTTGGCTTTTTTTAAAGGCAGAGGAAAAGAAGAGTTGAAAGAAAATTTCAGGTAGCAAGTATATATAAAAAAAACTATAAAATAAAAAAATTATGTATATTTTATTTTACAGTTGATAGGTAAGATTACTTAATTTAATGGGAGGTGGCTAGGGGAAAGGGGAACCTAGCCACCTGTAGGGAATGGGGGGGGGGGGGAGGGAAGGGGGAGATGGCCATGCCACTAACTGGGGGAGAGTGGACAAACTCATGCCCAGCCCCCACTGTACAATTATTTAAAACCTCCACCCACCAACTACTTACACTAAAAGTGTGTCAGCGCACTCCTTGCACGATAGCCATTACTGTGGGCTGTTTTAGTTTTGGTGTTTGATGTGTATCTTTTAGAGATGTCCCGAACAGTTCGCCAGGAACTGTTCGCCGGCGAACATAGCTTGTTCGCGGTCGACGCGGCGGGCGAACATATGTGATGTTCGGTCCGCACCCTATTCGTCATGGAGGTAGGAGGGTCTGGGAGGGACGGTCTGCTGCTGATTGGCTGGAATGTGTCTGCTGACTGTGAGGTACAGGGTCAAAGTTTACTCAATGATGACGAATAGGTGGCGGACCGAACATCGCATATGTTCGCCCGCCGCGACCACCGCGAACAAGCTATGTTCGCCAGCGAATAGTTCGGGACATCTCTATTTAGTATGGATAAAAAAATTATTCAATTCCCATGTTACTTCTCCATAATCCCACCCTAGGGAATAAATCACTAAGATGTCCAGATGCATTTGAAACCCATATTGTCCCAAGTTAGCATTCTGGCATTACTTTAGTAAATAACTACATTCATAAATCTTTATCTGGTTATTGGATTAAATTCAAAAATAGTTTTGTACGTTATTTTTCCAAAACACCATAACTGGTACCAAGTAACAGTTTTCAGCTTTGCTATTTTGTAAATCACTTTAAATTCACACTAAATGAGCATTCTAAGGTTATAAATGTATGTCTTTATTCATGACGTTAGGTGTTCATTTAAATTATTAGATTCAGGCCCCTCTTGGGAATGTGAAAAATAAAACTCCCCTTTAATCCTTGCCTAGCAAGATTATCAAAAGTCTTCACAAGGAGGTGCCTCAAGTGGCTCTCTTATTGACAGTCAGTAGAATTGTACTGACAAATGTAAACAGTGCCGTTTCTCGGAAACTACAGGTTTATCTAGTTACCTGTGGAAATCAATGAATTAGCCCCTGAGGTGACAGCTCTTGGAAGCTGCTTTAACTACATGGTTTGTAATGCCACTTATGGTCACAGAGAATCGACATAGTACAATGCAAACATACCATTTGAAAACATTCACAGCCATTACATGCAGAGTCATTGGTCTGTACTTAAACAAGGTTACTCATTCCCATATAATAATTAAACTAGCAGTCTGTGCTAACTTCCCATTTTCATTCTTGACTCTCATTTCCCCAGAGAGCACCACAATTATGATATAATCTCACGGACATAATCATATCTTCCTCCAGTCTAATATCCTTAAAGAGATCTCTGTCAACATATCTCAAAACAGAATGCCCCTGTAATAATGGTTGACTATATTTCTTACGGTACCTTATGTGTTAATATTAAAATACACACATATACATTTATTTTGGTTTTTTTTTTTAAATATTATATTGCACACTGGTGTAACAATGCAAGATTTGTGTACCCAGGACATATTCAAAACCAAGAGAAATCTGAATGAAATTAATTTTCACTTCCTGTTTGTTATTCTATCTATAGGTGTTGATAGTGACACCAGTCAAAGTATACATGAAAACAAAACTTTCACTAACTAGTGTTGCTTGTTTTGTAGTGGTCTGAAAGCTTAACTCCAGTGCACACCAGGATAATCTATTATCACAAGTAACTGTAGTAAATAATCCAGAGTGACTTACTTCACTCTTAAATTGTTCTGTGTTCCCTTATAAAAGCTCTCTCGGGATCAGGGTGACTGAAAGGGTTGCTCAGTGAGGTCCTGCGAGGTAAGTAAACTTATTGTTACACTTACATTTTGGGTTAAGGTGAAAAGGCTAAAATTATGCTTAGCAACTAGTTTAGCCTTACTCAATTATTATTCTACAACTTACCCTTCTTCTATACTAGACACCATTGTAAATCTAACTTTCCCCCCTAAATTAAACTAATGTATAAATAGAAGAAAAAAAAAAAAAAAAACACTCCCTAAATCTAACCCCAGTTTAAATCCTAAATTTAGCCCTTTAACCCCTTAAGGACCAAACTTCTGGAATAAAAGGGAATCATGACATGTCACACATGTCATGTGTCCTTAAGGGGTTAAGTCCGATTTCCCATTGCTGTGGTGAAGCCCCTAACTGTAAAGTTCACTGTAACGGTAACTTTACTTACCTTGCAGGACCCCACAGAGCAGGCTCTGCTGGTACAATGATTAAGAGGGAGGGGGCTTCTGATGAAGTGTGAGAGGAAACAGCTTTTGACAGGGAACCTAATCCGTCCAAATAGCGGTACATGCTGAACTTTACAGAGCAATACCATTATCCATGTCAGTGTAGGAAATCATCAGCAGCCCTGCTAGCTATTAGACATGATAACGCTCAACAGACACCTGTGGCTGTCTCCACTTTTCCATTTATATAACAAGACTAAACAGTTCATACATGTTTGTACTAATAAACATCAATGGGGTTTCCTCTCTCCTGGTCTCTTTCTCTTCCTTCCATTACTCCATTGAATAACAAAGGATCATTCCATCTCTATACCACGATACATTCCCCCACACTGATAAAACACCATTCAAAACAGAGGAAAATCCACTTACTGTTCCTCCAGCTCCTCGGCCATCACAGGATTTGGTTCCTGAAGTCCAGGCATTACACAACAGGAACAGCAGCTGATCGGCACAGAAACAGGAAAAAAATGTCACTGGGCGGAGTGAAAGCATGTGGGAGGACTGAGAACGATGAGAGCTTACAAAATATTTACAGTAGGCGTGGATAGAATGTTAAGACTAGCAGCGGGCGTGGATAGAATGCCGAGAACAACAAAAGTAGGCAGGATTCTAAATGACAGTATTAGGCAGTGGGAAGAATGTTAATAACTTGGATTCAGTACTACCATAGGGAGGGGCTTTCATAGGAAGTAGGAGGGTAAATATAATCGTGTGAGAGTAAAGTAGGTGTAAAGCTTACACAAGTTATTGTTATAGGTGGAAACCTGTGATTTCGTTTTATTTGCATCAGTTTGTGCTGTGTCACCATGATGAAGGAACGAATGTGTGAATCCATGGTAGAAATAAAGTTTGTAATAAAGAATAAAATGAACAAAATATATATAGTTTAAACTTCCTAGTTAAACTCATGCGACAGGTGAAATATTTTTTCACTTTAAACATGAAAAATACACAACTAATAGTGATAACCTCAAAAGATCTAAAAGATCCCCCATCGTGATCCATATTGACGACCCAAAGGTTGCACATGCGCCAAAAGATTGTAAAAAAAAAAACATTATGGCAAAATTGCCATTTCCAAAGCACTCATCACTATGGGCAAAAAATGTATCCAAAGGAAAACAACCTGGTCCAAATATCCAACTCGACACAAATTTGCTTGTTCAGTGCTTAAAGATAGCTGAAGCATATAAATAGAGACTACGTTTAGGAGAGACAATATGTTTTTCATAGAGGAAAGCTCGGTTACTTATTCAGAATTTCTAATTGAAATGCAAGGATGTTAGGGTGCCGAGTTTGGTGCCATATTTTGTGATCAATACCATGTCTCTCAGGTCAGGTTTAACCTTTTCCTATAGAGGAATGCGTAATTAATAGAAAAGAGGCCAGATTTGGATGAGCCAAGATGTTTTTCATAAGGAAAAGCTTAAAGGACCACTATAGTCACCCAGACCACTTCAGCTCAATGAAGTGGTCTGGGTGCCTGGTCCCCCAGGTTTTAACCCTTCAGATGTAAACATAGCAATTTCAGAGAAACTGCTATGTTTACATTGCAGGGTATTTCCAGCCTCTAGTGGCTGTCTTCCTGACAGCCGCTAGAGGAGCTTATGCGACGCTCAAAGCGAAAATCAAATTGAGCACGCAGAACGTCTATAGGAAAGCAATGAGAAATGCTTTCTGTGACAAAATCCTGCTTTGTGAACACCAGGACTCTATTTCGTCTGCTTTTCGTGCAGTTAGCCTTATTTCATTCCATTTTCTTAAAAACTACATAAACTACCGGACAGCCAGACCACACACAATGGGAGTGTGCAGCTTATTAATCGCCCAGAAGCTGTGGTTAACCACAGCTATTTGACGAACGGTTGGGTGGTTGACGTTCGTTTGAACGAACACCAGGCGGCTGCCATTTTAACTGACGAACGCCCAGCGGTGTTTGGTCGTCGACCGCATGTAACTATTTTCGGCCACAATTTCCCACGAACACTGCTGGGACTACCCAACTTCCATCGTTTCGTCTCCATTTAACCGAACGCCGTGCGGTACATTCAGAACATACAAACTGAGCCAAACCAGATAGCTAAATCCATGGACATGTGTGACATGTCATGATTCCCTTTTATTCCAGAAGTTTGGTCCTTAAGGGGTTAAGCTCCATGGCAATTTGACTGTGTTCGTGGGATCTCAGCGCTGTTCGTCAATATTGAGCGCTCAGATCCAAGCTATCTGGGGATATGTCGAATGTGGGGTTCCGTTCGGTAAAATAAGAGTTATGTATTTTAATGTATTTTATTACATTTGTAAAATGGAAAAAATGTCTCTACCTGGAGATAATTAAGTTTACTCCGGCCACTTAAACCAATTATCTCCAGGATAGAGAGGAGGGATTTCACTGTTTATGTGGGTGTGTTTCATATTGCACTGTAAAATGATTATTTACTGTAACTTGTGTTTCAGTCCTCCACAAGGTCCCTGTGCAAGTATCCCTTGCTGGAGGACCTGCATAGAAGGCCAAGCTGTGGCCCCCATTAAACAGATCGTTTTACCCCTTCATGAAGTCTCAACTCGTGTTTGGGGGATTGAGAGCTATAATCACTACTCTGCTCTACTTCAGCTAGGATTTCGAAGGAGAAGCTACAAGGATCTCTCCTACTGGGATACTAGGATCCGTTACACTTTCCTATGGGCGTTTTTAATGCGTTCACGGCTCTGGCCGCACATGCGCTTTCGGCTCCACTCGGAAGCTGACGTCGGAGGGGGAGGAGAGGTCACCAGCGCCGAGGGAGCCCGATGCTGGATAAAAGTATTAACCCCTTCAGTCCAGCGGGAGGGGGCCCTGAGGGAGGGACCTAAGGATTATATAGTGTCAGGAAAACGAGTTTGTTTTCCTGACACTATAGTGATCCTTTAATTACATATTCAGAATTTCCCATTGAAATGCATGGATGTTAGGGTGCCAAGTTTGGTGCCATGTTTTGTGAGCAATACCATGTCGCTCAGGCCAGTTTTAACCTTTTCCTCTAGAGGAATGCGTAATTAATAGAAAAGAGGCCAGATTTGACTGAGCCGAGATGTTTATCATAAGGAAAAGCTTGGTTTCATATTCAGAATTGGATTGAAATGCATGGTTGTTAGGGTGCCAGGTTTGGTGCCATATTATGCGATTAATATCATTTGGCTCAGGCCAGATTTAATTTTTTTTATTAGTGTGATGCCAGTTTACTAGAAAACAAGCTAAATTGAGTAAGCCAAGATGATTTTCATACTTTTCAGAATGTCCAATTAAACTGTATGGATGTAAAGGTGTCAGATTTTGCAATCTATATAATTTGTGTCAGGCCATATTAAAAAATGAGGAGCGAGGATGGTTTTCATAGAGGAAATGTTTGGTTACGTATTGAAGTGCATGGATGCTAAGATGACTGTTTTTAAAATCTATATCATTTGGCTTTTTGGAAATTTTCTGATATCTGAAAGATCTGATTTTCTGTTTAGTAAATAATCAATTTCATGAAAAAGAAGCTGAATAAAGAGGAAGCTAATCTGAATAAAAAGCTGGACGAATAGAAAGCAAACTTAAACCTTCAAATGAGAAGCTGGTTGAAAAAGAAGCAAGATTTAGCATCAAGTAAGAATCTGGCTGAATAAGACACTAGCGGCACTAATCTTTAACCCCTTAAGGACGGAGCCAAATGTACAAGTTGTGATCAAAACAAAACGTAAACAAACCACAGAATTTGGCTCTGTCTGTTCAACTATAATTTACCTCTTTCATACTAAGTGCACCCACACTTATTATATATCGGTTTGTTCAGGGGAAACAGGGCTTTCATTCTATATCAAACTACATTTTATATGAATAAAATCTAAAAAAGTTAAAAAAAAATTAAGACATTTTGATATTTTTCAATTTCTGCATGTCAATTTAACTGTTAATGTCACAATACTGTTTGCTTTTACTGCAATAAAACATACATATTTGTATTCAGAAATGTCTCATGAGTAAAACAGTAACCCCCATGTATAGGTTTTATGGTGTTTTGGAAAGTTACAGGGTCAAATATACGTCTTGTCTATTTATTTATTTTTTACATAGAAATTTCACAGATTGGTTTGCTGGGCCTAGGTTGCCTTTGAGACCGTATGGAAGCCAAGAAATGAAAATTACCACTTAATGGCATACCATTTGAAAAAGTAGACATCCCAGGGTATTCAAAATGGGGTATGCCCAGTCTGTTGTAGTAGCCACTTGGGCACAAATGCTAGCCAAAGTTAGTGGGATTTTTTTTTTGGTTTTTTTTTGCCTTTTTCACATAAAAACTGTACTTTTACTGATAATATTAACATCAGTATATAGTTTACTGCCCTGAAACACTCCCAGTTATGTTCATAGATGTCTCACGAGCGCCACGGTACCCCCCATGTATAGGTTTTATGGGGTTTTCAAAAGTTACAGGGTCATATATACGGCTTATCCATTTATGCTTTTTCACAATGGAATTTGTCAGATTAGTTTGCTGTGTCTAGGCTGCCTTTGAGACCGTATTGCAGCCAAGAAATGAAAATTACCCCTTAATGGCATACCATTTGAAAAAGTAGACATCCCAGGGTATTCAAAATTGGGTATGGACAGTCTTTTGTAGTAGCCATTTGGGCACAAATGCTAGCCAAAGTTAGTGTTCCATGTTTTTTTTTTGCGTTTTTCACATAAAAACTGTACTTTTACTGAGAATATTATTGTCAGTATATAGTTTACTGCCCTGAAACACTACTAGTTCTGTTCAGTGATGTCTCACAAGCGCCATGGTACCCCCCATGTATAGGTTTAATGGGGTTTTGGAAAGTTACAGGGTCAAATATACGCTTGTCCATTTTTGGTTTTACACATTGAAAATTGGCAAAGCGATTTTCTGGGCCTATCTTGCCTTTGAGAGAGCATGGAAGCCTGGGTAATAACATTTCCACTATTATGGCATACCATTTTCAAAAGTAGGCAACCCAGAGTATTTCAAATGGTGCATTTTAAGATGTTTGATCTAACCACTTTATCAGAAATGAAGGCCCCACATAGTGGTAATAGTTTTATTTGTGCTTTTTTCCACACATGAACTCACTTTTCACAGGACATTTCTTATTCCTGGTATGAGTTATTGCAACAAAGTCTCACAATTTTTTTTTAACATTGTCTCCTGATTATAACAGTACCCCCATGTACCGGATTTTCTGTTTTTTGGGGGAAGTCACAGGGACAAATATATTAGATGTCCATTTCAAAGTTGAAAATTTGACAAGGTGATTTCCTGGGCCTATTTCGCCTTTGAGAGAGCATGGCAGCCGGTGTAATAACATTTCCACTATTATGGCATACCATTTTCAAAAGTAGGCAACCCAGAGTATTTCAAATGGTGCATTTTATGATGTTTGGTCGAACCACTTTATCAGAAATGAAGGGCCCACATAGCGGTAATAGTTTTATTTGTGCTTTTTTCCACACATGAACTCATTTTTCACAGGACATTTCTTATTCCTGGTATGAGTTATTGCAACAAAGCATCACACGTTTTTTTTTAACATTGTCTCCTGATTATAACAGTACCCCCATGTACTGGATTTTCTGTTTTTTTGGGGAAGTCACAGGGACAAATATATTAGATGTCCATTTCAAAGTTGGAAATTTGACAAGGTGATTTCCTGGGCCTATTTCGCCTTTGAGAGAGCATGGCAGCCTGGGTAATAACATTTCCACCGTTATGGCATACCATTTTCAAAAGTAGGCAACCCAGAGTACAACAAATGGCAGACCTTGAGATGTTTGGTCTAGCCATTTTAACAGAAATGATGGGCCCATGTAGCAATTTCTACTTTTATTTTTGTCTTTCTAATCACATAAATTGCATTTTCAGTAGAAATGTCATAATTCTGGTATTAGTTAGTGCACTAAAACCTCAGTATTTTGATTTAGCACTGTCTTCTGATTTTTAGTATATCACAGGAATAGTACAGTACCCCCACATACACTTTGATCTGAAGGCAGAGAGAGGCAGACAGATCTTTGACTCAGATACTGTAGCATTAACCCTGTGATTAGTTTTTTGCTTTTTTTTGAGAAGGCACATTTCAAGTACTACAAATGTAGTATTTTGAGTTGTTTGGTGTAGCCACTTTAGAATGTCTAGCATAAACAGGGACAGGCCAAGGTCAGGGGAATCCAGAAATCAGAGTAGTCGGTAAAACAAGCCAATGGGTCGGTACAGGCAGCTAACGAAGCATAGTCAGGACAAGCCTAGGTCAGGGAATCCAGGGAAATTAAGCAAACAAACTGCCAAAGTACCATACAGAGTGATTTAGTAGTTCAGCTCTGTATGGTAGACTTTGAAACAGTCTGTTATGCAGAGGGCGGGTAGGGATGGACAGGAGGGGCAATAATAACTGGAGTCCTTTCCGACTCCTCTTTTCCAGCAAACACGGCATTTTCGTTGGGGTGACTTTTTAAAGGGTGTGGGGGGGATTCGGGAAGGGAAATGTTTGCTGAAAAGTCGTTGGACATCTTCTGATTCCAAAGGAGGGTTAGGATTTGGGGTCTGGGCAAATATAATTTGAGACAAAATTTGGACCATAAACTCTAGAAATGGTCATGGTCTACCTATGGCTTCCTTTTTATAAAGCACATAGGCATTGAAAATTGCAATCTGGGTTATGTAGATTGCAATTTTCTTGTACCAGGTCCTACTCTTCCGGTTCACCAGATAGGGCTGTATGCACTGATCAGCCAAGTCTACTCCCCCCATAAACTTGCTGTAGTCTACTATGCACTTCGGCTTCTCCAGCTGCTCAGTTCCACCTCTCACAGACACCTGCACTGAAGTTTCATCGTGCATTGTAGACAACATGTACACATCTTTCCTATCGGTGAAGCGAAGGGCAAGCAACTCATCCTGGCAGAGCGCTGAAAGGGAGCCTCTACTGCGTCTACCTCTTGCCAGGGTTTGGGGGAAACCTCTATGATTCTTACGCACTGTGCCACAGGCTACGGTCTCAAAGCAAAATAGAGTTTTAAATAACTCTATGCTTGTGTAATAGTTGTCAACCCATAGCCTGTATCCCTTATTTAACAAGGGAAGGATTAGGTCCCATACTATCTTGCCACATGTACCCACAGAATCAGGGCATCCTGGTGGGTCAAGATGGCTATCCTTCCCCTGATAAATACGAAACGCCCATGTATATCCAGATTTTGATTCACACAATTTATAACATTTTACACCGTAGCGGGACCGTTTAGAAGGGATATACTGTTTAAAAAGTAATCTACCCTTAAATTTCATTAAGGACTCATCTATACAAATATTTTCTTCAGGGACATAATTTTGGGAGAATTTGTCTGACAGGAGTTCAATTAGGGGCCGAATTTTGTACAACCTGTCAAACAATGGGTTGTTTCTTGGGGGGCACAGTGTGTTGTCGTTGAAGTGGAGAAAACGCAGCAGCTGCTTATAGCGATCCCTCTTCATAACCCCAGGGAAATGAGGGGTCGCCAGGATGGGGTGCTTGTACCAGTAGGACCTGATACTCAGCTTTTTGACAATGCCCATAACTAGAGTTAGGGCCCAAAATGTGCGCATTTCTGCGAGATCCGTGGGGTGCCACATATTACGCCGATTGTAATGTGACCCCGGATTCGCAGTCAGATATTGGTTGGCAAATAAATTGGTTTGCTCAACCAATAACTGAAATACGTCCTCTGACATAAACAAATCAAAATATTTTAGGGGCTCCCAAGCATCCGCCATAACCGTGATGCCAGGGGTCGCCGTAAATGGGGGAATATCTGGGGCCGTCAGGTTTGGGGGCACCCAGTCTCCATCTGGCATTGGGGTTGCTGAGCGTCCTCTTGTTGGTGGTGGGGCACCATCACTAGAGGAGTCAGTCATAGCCTCAATGTCAGAGGCAGTGATAGTGTAACTGTCTTGCAGAGTGTCACTATCACAGCCTGCCAGAATGGCGTACGCCTCCTCGGCCGAGTAGCGACGTGCCATTCTAGGGGGGACTACTCAATAATTAATAAAAAAAAAAAAGGGTGAAAATTACTAAATTCCTACCTGCCTAACACCCTACTACCCACCCTCAAAAAACCACAAAAAATAAAAAAAAATGTACTGATCGCAGTTTAGGCTGCTGCGACCAGTACAGAAAGGGTTAATTTTTATTTAATTTTTTGTTTTTTTAATAAAAATAACCCCCCAAAAAAGTCAGCCTGATCAGAGAGCCCTCTGATCACAGTGATCACTGGTACAATACTGTACAGTAGCGATACTGTACAGTACAGTGATCACGGCAGCGGGGAAAGGGTTAAGGGAGATTTGGGTTGCTGCGGCTGACAAATGGTCAAAAAAAAAATGTAAATAATTTTTTTGACCCTAAAAAAAAAAAATGAATAATAGTACAAATGTACTAAAATCCCCAAAACAGGCTGATCACAGTGTTAAATGCTGTGACCAGCACTGGAAGGGTTAAAACAATTTTTTTTTTTACTTTTTCTATATTTTTTAACAATTTTCAGGACACAGGACTCTCCAGCAACGATCTCTCTGCCTCTCTCTCTCAGATCGAAGTGAGGTGAGGGGCAGAGACAATGTGTCAGCCAGTGATTTAAAATCATTGGCTGACACATTGTAACAGTGATCGCAATGACTGGCTGTCACTGCGATCACAAACTGCAGATCACCACGGATTGGCCACAGGGGACCTGCCTGGCAACCCAACCGTGATCTGCAGTTTGGGAGGGATCGGAGACATGTGGGTGGGCCGTAAACGCCGGGACGGCATAGCAGACCATAACAGCGTGAACGGGTTAAACCTTATTCTAGAGCAGCGGTTCCCAAAGTGTGGGTCGCGACCCACTGGTGGGTCGCAGGGCGATTCCCAGTGGGTCGCGCTGACCCACACATCCAGGGCCGCCGGCAGTCAGGCAGACTGACACCAGGAGGGAGCCCGGCGGCCTGCCCTGTATGCCGCCGGGCTCCCTCCAATCAATCTGCCCAGCAGCTCCGGTCTGCAGCTCCGCCGGGTGCAGAGCTGCAGACTGTGTGATAGAAGTCTCGCGAGCTCCCAGAGCGTTACCATGGCAACACTCAGGGAGCTCGCGAGATTTTTATTACACTGTCTGCAGCTCTGCACCCGGCGGAGCTGCAGACCGGAGAGTTACCCCACTGGACCACCAGGGAGACACTGGACCACCAGGGAATTAAATTAAGGTAGGACACAGCCCCCAAATCCTGACCCCCTAATGTAAATAATTTTCTCCCTACCCCCCCCCCTGTAACCCCTTCACTCCCTGCCCCTTCCCCTCCCCACCCTGTAACCCCTTCACTCCCTGCCCCCTCCCCACCCTGTAACCCCTTAACTCCCTGCCCCCCCAACTGTAACTGTGGTGGAATCTCGGTAAAAATAAATTTAGTAGGCCGAGATTACCACGTGGCATGTGTATGTGCATATGCTGACGTATCGATCAGTTGGTTGCACGAGGCAAGATACGATCAGTAGTGTACGGAGCATGTGCAAGAATACAGGATATAGTATTCCCCTCCTCCATTGTGCTGGACAAGCCATGCGGTCAAACAGGAAGTTAATTCTTATTTGTGTTGATTGGTTAAGAGAATGTGCGGGTGGAGCTTAATATGGGAGGAGTTATATGCCTATATAAGGAGCCTGCACTATTGTCCGGGGCTCAGAACTTGTGGTATTTTGGTGACGCTAGTCCCTCTGAGTCCCGATCGGTGATCCAATAAAGAATCTCTTCCTTCCTGAAGAAACCTGTGTCCATCTCTCTGTGCTTGGCTTCCGTCAGTTTCTCCGGTATCATTTGGTGCATTGGCCGGGAAGCTCATCGTTCAACGGTAGCTGAGAGGCAGAGGCGTGAGACGGTCTATCTTTGCCCACGTTCTCTACGGCTGCACCCCTGAACTTCTGCGTGGACCTCCCTTCGTCTCGGCGCCACTGGGCCGTTGTCCAGGAGATCATCGGCCTCTACGTGAGAAGTGCTGGGGTGTCCCCGTCGATGAGTGTGAACTCAGGTTCAGGAACGAGGAGGTAAGACAACTGCTGTTTTAGACGGCAGGACCCACTAGGGGTATACCGATTGTGCGGTAGGCCCAAAGGGGTTTTGAATCTGTGTATCTGCCCCCTCTGTCGGAGGGAAGGAGCGAAGGCGCACCGCTCGATCGAACGCTCTTTAGTCAGACCGTTTGATTCTGTTAGTCAGGCGGGGCTCTGGTGTAAATAGCCCTAGCCGGACACCGGTGTCTTGTCTAGACTAGCGTTCTAGGGTGTACATTTTGTTCGCTAGGTCGGAGAGACCGGGAGACTAAGCGGCGTCTGTGTAAATTCGGTTCGCTAGCTCTCATCCTATCTGGGCTAAGTGGGAAGGCGTGTAAATTTGGAACCCACTAGACTTTTGATAGTGCGACTAAGAGGCGTCTGTGTAAATTCGGTCCTCTAGCTCGCTATATATGTGGTGATTGGGCAGTGTGGCTAACCAAAACGTATGTAGATTGTTTTTAGGTAGTCCATTCAAGGTACTGGCCAATAGTTTAGTTGGGAATTGTAAATGTGTTAACGATTGTTTTAGTAAAGTGTATATCTTGTTAGATAGCGCGAGCTCAGCCGTCTAGCGAGAGTGTTAATAGTGTGTTGCTGTATTATAGTGCACGGTACCATAACCCTGTATATTTACTGACACTGTATATAAGTACTAATCATTGTCGTCAATTGCATGTTTTAACACCATAACCACTAATAATTGTATTGTGACCTTAACTTGTGCTTTGACCTATGCTAACCGTACTGTAACCGCTATTTGTAAAAGACGATGTTACTGGGGTGTGTTATAGACGGGTAATTCGTATATAGCGAATTATAGCGTGGGTGACTGTATAGTTACGCCAAAGGGCATCATATTGATTATATAGTGACTGGTGTAACAGCTGTGTGTGTACGGGAATTCCCTGAGTGTTTATTGTTATTGTGTACGTTTCACTTGGTAACTGTACCACGTGGTGCTGTTGCCAGAGGAAACGGGTGTGACTGTTGAATAGTACGCGTGTATAGTATTCGTTGTCGACGACGTTCCATTGTTAAGTATGGGTGCGTCGCAGTCAAGATTCCGGATCCCTTAGGTTGTATGGTGAAGAATTTTAAAAAGGGATTCAAAACTTGTGATTTTGGGGTTAAGATGTCTTCTGTACGTTTGGTTACTTTGTGCACTAGGGAGTGGCCTACTTTGGTTGCGGCATGGCCGCCACGTGGCAGTTTGGATCCAACTCTGGTACAGCGCTTACACGTGGCTGTATCAGGTAGGCCTGAACTTTACGGCCAGTTTCCTTATATTGACTGTTGGAGACAGGCCGTAAATGACTCGCCAAAATGGCTCCAGACATGCCACGAGGAGCAGTGTCGCCTCATGGTAGCTAGGACTTGTTCGTCCACTAGGACTGGTGTTAGGCCCATTTTGGACACGCCCCCTGAGTCCGAGATCCCTTTGCCGCCCCCTTACTTTCCGTTAAGAGGAAGTGACGCAAACGCAGGAAGTCCTGCACCCTTCCCCTCATTACCCTCATCCACTTCCGCTTCCTCCTCCAGTACAGGATCCACCCCCCCTCGTACTAAATCTCCCCTTCCGGAATCAGAACCAACCCCCATTAGAAACGAATATCCTGATTTGGCGCCACTTCAGACTTCCGGTCAAGCTTCATCTAGCTCGACTCGAAGTGTTTTATTTACAACCTTTTCCCAAAGCCAACCTCCCACATCCCCATACCCTATCTCTCCCCGACCGGAACCCATGACTGACGCCCCTCTACGTAGCCCCATCCAAACCCGACAGTTGACTGGTGCCCAACAATTAAAGCACTATCAGATGCCTCTTCGTCTGAATCCCGGGTCAGCTTATATCGATGCCGCAGGTCAAATGGCACACGCTGACCCAGTCTTCGTATATGTCCCATTCACCACAACCGATCTTTTAAACTGGAAGACCCATAATTCCTCGTATACTGAGAAACCACAAGCTATGACTGATCTGTTCACCTCAATAGTACAGACGCATAATCCGACATGGGCTGATTGCCAGCAGTTACTAATGACTTTATTTAACAATGAGGAAAGGACAAGAATAAATCAAGCAGCCATTAAAGCATTAGAAGATAAAGCCCGTGCTTTGAACCAAGCTAATCCAGCAGCATGGGCCGCAACACATTATCCCAACACTGATCCCGATTGGAACGTAAATGGTGCTGATATGGTTCAACTCAGAGCCTATAGAGACGCTATAATTGCTGGCATGAAAGCCGGAGGAAAGAAAGCTATTAACATGTCGAAGACAGTTGAGGTGATCCAGAAAAGCGATGAAGCGCCCAGTGTCTTTTATGACCGATTATTGGAGGCATACCGCTTGTATACCCCCTTTAATCCGGAAGACGCAGATAACTCCCGAATGGTGAACTCCGCCTTTGTCAGCCAAGCTTACGGAGATATTAAGCGCAAGCTACAAAAGTTAGAAGGGTTTGCAGGTATGTCCATCACCCAACTAATGGAGGTAGCAAATAAGGTTTATATGAACAGGGATACAGAAAGTAAGAAAGAGGAAGAGCGCAAGATGCGTAAAAAGGCTGATATGCTAGCGGTAGCGATCGCAGGCGTAGATAGACGGGGCCCGGATAGAGGCGATAGTAGATGGAATGAGGAACCTCTAAGTAGAAATCAGTGCGCTTACTGTAAGGAAGAAGGGCATTGGAGAAATGAGTGTCCGCGAAGAGAACAGTCTGAGAGAGACAGACCTAGGTCAGGTTACGGAAACTTTAGAGGCAGAGCGAGAGGTAGAGGAGGCCCCGGAGGGAGTAATGGTTATAGAGGGAGTAATGGGAACAGAGGAAGTGTTAGGGAAGACAGGTATATTCCAGCAGCGCAAAGGTCCCGCGATAGAGAAGGTAGGGACTTTGTAGGATTGGCTGACACGGTCATGGAGGACTATTGATACCGACCGGGCTCCATCCCCCTTGGTCGAGCGGAGCCTATGGTCGATGTATCAATAGGGGGAAAAAGGAGTGCGTTCATGATCGACACTGGTGCTGAACATTCAGTGGTGACTAATCTAGTTGCTCCTCCATCTGGAAGGACTATTACTGTGATAGGAAGAAGTGCTGAAAAACCGATTCTTAAAAGTCGACTCTGTACATTGGGAGGCCACGTAGTAAAACATCAATTCCTTTATATGCCTGAATGTCCAGTCCAATTGCTGGGACGTGATATGCTATCAAAATTACAAGCGCAGATTACGTTCCTACCAAATGGAACAACATCCTTAAAGTTTAATGGACCTTCAGGTATTATGACTTTATCCGTACCAAAGGAAGAAGAGTGGCGACTTTATACAGTGTTGACTAGCCAAAACCCTAGGAGTGATGAGACATTATTCAACATACCAGGAGTTTGGGCAGAGAACAACCCACCAGGACTGGCCCGCAATATTCCACCTATAAAAATTGAACTAAAACTTGGGGTTTATCCAGTGAGCCTAAGACAATACCACATCCCGCAGAAGGCTAAGAAGAACATCCAATCTTATCTGGATAAGTTCATACGGTATGGTATCCTAAAATTCTGTACTTCCCCCTGGAACACCCCATTGCTGCCTGTTCAAAAGCCCGGTACAGATGAGTATCGACCTGTGCAGGACTTGAGAGCAGTCAATGATGCGGTTGTTAGTATACATCCAGTCGTGCCCAATCCATATAACCTGCTTGCTTTAATTCCGGGCGGGGCTACTTACTTCACAGTCTTAGATCTCAAAGATGCCTTCTTTTGCCTCCGAATTGCCGCAGAAAGTCAATGTATCTTCGCTTTCCAATGGGAGAACGCTGTAACGGGCTCAAAACGCCAAATGACTTGGACAAGACTGCCCCAAGGGTTTAAAAATTCACCTACCCTATTTGGTTCAGCTCTAAGTCAAGATCTACTGGATTTCGAGTCTATCCCAGGAGAGTGTGTATTGTTACAGTATGTAGATGACTTGTTGATAGCAGCAGTTACAAAAGAAAAATGTCAGCAAGCAACGCACGATCTACTACACATTCTCTGGAAGGCAGGATACAAGGTGTCCAGGAAGAAGGCTCAGTTGTGTTTGCCAACTGTCAAGTATCTGGGATTCCATATCTCTGAAGGTCAAAGGATTATGGGGCCAGAGAGAAAAGAAGCTGTCTGCCAAATACCAATACCCAAGAATAGAAGACAAGTGCGAGAATTCTTGGGGGCAGCAGGCTTCTGTAGGATATGGATTCCCAGTTACGCGATACTGGCAAAACCTCTGTACGCAGCCATCAAAGGTACAGAGCACGACCCCTTCTTATGGACTCAAGAACAGCAAACGGCATTTGAAGATGTGAAGAAGGCTTTGATGAGTGCCCCAGCATTAGGTCTACCTGATCACACACGACCATTCTACCTATATGTACATGAGCAAAGAAGAATGGCTGTGGGAGTATTGACACAGTACTTGGGATCATGGCAAAGACCTGTTGCCTACATGTCTAAGCAACTGGATGCAGTGGCCAGCGGACTTCCACCTTGTCTAAGAGCCGTAGCTGCAGCCGCCCTGCTAGTAGCTGAAGCCGATAAACTCACTCTGGGTCAAGAACTTTATGTACGAGTCCCACATGCAGTACAGACGTTGTTGGATTACAAAGGAAATCATTGGTTTAGTAACAGCCGTATGACCAAGTATCAAGCAATGTTGTGTGAAAACCCAAGAGTGCATTTAGAGACTGTAAACACCTTAAATCCAGCTACCCTTTTGCCACAACCTACTGAAAGTCAACATGATTGTTTGGAAGTAATGGATGAAGTATTTTCAAGTAGACCAGATCTTCGTGATTTTCCCATCCAGAACCCCGATGTTCAATATTACACCGACGGCAGTAGTTATGTGAAAGAAGGGATCCGCTATGCAGGATATGCAGTAACAACAATAGACAAGGTGATAGAAGCTCGGCCACTGGCAAAAGGAACATCAGCACAAAAGGCAGAATTGATAGCACTAACACGAGCGTTACAATTGGCTGAAGGTTTAAGAGTAAATATCTATACGGACTCTAAGTATGCGTTTTTAACCACTCATGCCCACGGAGCTTTGTATAAAGAAAGAGGACTACTGAATTCAGAAGGCAAAGAAATCAAGTACGCAGCTGAAATCCTACAACTATTGGAAGCAGTGTGGGAGCCGAAAGAAGTCGGTATTATACATTGTCGAGCGCATCTGAGAGGAGATGGTGATGTAACCAAAGGAAATCGGATGGCAGATAGTGCAGCTAAGCGTGCTGCTGAATCAGGAAGACAGGAGTATGTGGGGCATATAGCTGCTCTAATACCAACCCCACTGTCTCAATGGACTCCAGTTTATACAACTCAAGAAGAGGAGTGGTTAAAGACTGAACCGGGAAAGTATTTGGAGAACAAGTGGTATCAGCTAGAAGATGGAAGAATAGTCATACCAGCATCACTAGCAGTAGAAATTGTCCAGAACTATCATAACGGGACACATTCTGGGAGAGACAGTACAGAAGAATCTCTCAGGAAACATTTCTACATACCAAGATTATCCAACTTGACTCAGGCCATTGTACGTAGATGTGTAACGTGTGCTAAAAATAATGCAAGACAAGGACCAGTAAAGCCACCAGGAGTCCAGTTTATGGGGGGACTCCCCATGTCCGATCTACAAATAGACTTTACAGTGATGCCTAAATCGGGTGGACATCGTTACCTGTTGGTAATTGTGTGCACCTATTCAGGCTGGGTAGAAGCATGTCCTACTCGTACAGAGAAAGCAGGAGAAGTTGTGAGATTCCTGCTACGAGAAATAATACCCCGATATGGACTACCCTGTTCTATAGGATCGGACAATGGTCCAGCTTTTGTTCATCAGTGCCTACAACAACTGACTCATATGCTTGGTATAAAGTGGAGGCTTCATACCGCATATAGACCCCAGAGTTCTGGTAAGGTAGAAAGAATGAATAGAACTATTAAGAACCAGTTGGCTAAAATGTGTCAGGAAACCCAACTTAAGTGGAACGTTCTCTTACCCATAGCTCTATTGCGAATCCGCAGTACCCCTACCAGAAGGATGGGCCTCTCTCCTTTTGAAATCATGTATGGGCGACCACCTCCCGTACTTGGTAACTTAAGGGGGGATTTGAGTCAGTTGGGAGAAGGAATTACCCGGCAGCAGGTTGTAGAGTTGGGTAAGACTATGGAGGAGGTACAGAAATGGGTACAAGATAGATTACCTGTGAATATTTATCCCCCTATTCATAGTTATCATCCAGGAGATCAAGTGTGGATTAAAGAGTGGAATAATGTACCGTTAGGGCCCAAGTGGAGAGGTCCTTATGTTGTTCTTTTGTCTACCCCTACAGCGATAAAAGTAGCCGAAGTGACTCCGTGGATACATCACTCCAGGGTTAAACCAGCAGCAGTCGATTCTTGGCAAGTTACAGCAGATCCAGAGAATCCCTGCAAGATCCGGTTGAAACGCACTACTCAGTCGGAGTAACGAGGAATTATTGTGGATTACAAATTTTATTGTTACAGGGATTTGGTGTGTGAGTGAGAAGGCCATAATAAAGCCTGTCCGCTTACCAACACATAGTTTATAAGCCAGGAAAGTCTCGAAGGGACACCTGTGAAGACGAGCAGAACTCCATTCCCTGCAGCCCTCACATCCTGGAAGCTGAGGCGCCTTCGCACGGACGAAGACTGAGGATGACGGCGAAAGATGTGCTTTTGATTGTGTTTATTTATATGTGTTTTTATATTCAGGAAGGTAGAGGTACCGACACTCCTAGCTGTGAGGTATGCATTAAGACTACGAGAACAGGTAATCATATTTCCCAAACCCTAATTTGGCATTCACAATACGAGTGTAAAGGAGATGTATCGAGATGTAGATACCTAAATATAGACTATAGTGTGTGCCATTTAGGAGTAGGAGAACCTAAGTGCTTCAGTCCAGAGTATCAACCTCGTACAATTTGGTTGACTCTCAGGAATGGAAATCCTCAGGGGACCCTAATTAATAAGACGGTGTTAGAATCCGTATATTCTTCGGGTGTTCTGCTATTTGATGCATGTAAGGCGATATCAAGTGGTAGAAAGCCGTGGAATGTATGTGGGGATCTTAGATGGGAGAGGACGTATGGATCTAACGATAAATATATTTGTCCCAGTAGTAAAAATAAATATGTGAGTCCTAGATGCCCAAATAAAGACTATAACTTTTGCCCATATTGGTCTTGTGTGGGGTGGGCGACTTGGGGACAGACAGTAGATAAAGACATGATAGTGACTAAGTTGCCGACTAGCCCATATTGTAAGTCTATGGAATGTAATCCCATCCATATACTTATAAATAACCCCGACAAGTTCTTAGATAAGTATGGCAATTTATTTGGGTTTCAGATATACGGGACGGGTTTAGATCCTGGGACATTATTGTTTATAGGAATAGAGACTGATACGGTATCCTCCCAGACTCGTCAAGTATACCATTCCTTTTATGAAGAGATGAGTATAGATAATAAGATCCCCCATAACGCTAAAAACCTGTTCATAGATTTAGCCGAGAGTATTGCCGGTAGTCTTAATGTTACCAACTGCTATGTGTGTGGAGGTACTAACATGGGAGACCAATGGCCTTGGGAAGCAAAGGAGGTAATGTCCGGTTCTGAGGCAGTTGACCAACTAATATCTACACAAGCCGATTATCATTTGAGTGTTAGAGGTAAATCTGAGTGGAGATTAAAGACCTCCATCATAGGTTATGTTTGCATAGCAAGGAAAGGAATAATGTATAATACTTCTGTAGGAGAATTAACTTGTCTAGGGCAAAAAGCTTATGATGATGATACTAAAAATACAACTTGGTGGTCGGCTTCAAATGTCTCAGAACCATCTAACCTGTTTGCTAGATACGCCAATTTAAAGGATGTGTGGTTTGATTTATCCATCATATCTACCTGGAGAGCCCCAGCAAATTTGTACTGGATCTGTGGTAAGAAAGCCTATTCGGAGCTGCCACAGGACTGGGAAGGGGCATGTGTGTTGGGTATGCTCAAACCATCCTTCTTCTTGTTACCGATTGAAACAGGTGAGACTTTAGGTGTTAAAGTGTATGATGTGAATCATAGGAAGAAAAGGGGACCCTTAGAGATAGGCACCTGGGAAGATAATGAATGGCCTCCCCAGCGTATCATAGATTATTATGGGCCAGCCACGTGGGCAGAAGATGGTACCTTTGGTTATAGAACCCCTATTTATATGCTCAACCGCATTATAAGATTACAGGCGGTGGTTGAGATTATCACTAACGAAACATCACAAGCGCTCAATCTCCTAGTGAAACATAATACCAGGATGAGGACAGCAGTATATCAGAATAGATTAGCCTTGGATTACCTTTTGGCAGTAGAGGGAGGTGTATGTGGGAAGTTTAACCTAAGCAATTGCTGTCTTCAAATAGATGACGAAGGGCAAGCAATAGCTGAGCTTACTAGCCATATGGTTAAACTAGCGCATGTGCCTACTCAGGTATGGAAAGGGTACAATCCAAGTAGTTGGTTTGGTAGCTGGTATGAGTGGTTTGGAGGGCTTAAGGCAGTGGTAGGTGGAGTCCTACTGATTTTACTGTTGTGTCTACTCCTACCGTGTCTTATACCCTTAGTAGTTAGGTCTGTGCAAAGCCTGATAGAAAATATAGCAGAGAGGAAGGCTGCTGCACAGATAATGGCGATATATAAGTATAAGGCTCTAGATCAAGGAGAACCAATGCAGGAAGATGAATGTTGAAGATTCACATCATAAGATAAGTCTGGTCTGGTTCAAGGTAACTTGCGGTGTAAGCAAAACTAAGGTTATGTGATGCCTCAAGTAATTGTAAAATATCAAGAGGCATCAAAGGGGGGAATGTGGTGGAATCTCGGTAAAAATAAATTTAGTAGGCCGAGATTACCACGTGGCATGTGTACGTGCATATGCTGACGTATCGATCAGTTGGTTGCACGAGGCAAGATACGATCAGTAGTGTACGGAGCATGTGCAAGAATACAGGATATAGTATTCCCCTCCTCCATTGTGCTGGACAAGCCATGCGGTCAAACAGGAAGTTAATTCTTATTTGTGTTGATTGGTTAAGAGAATGTGCGGGTGGAGCTTAATATGGGAGGAGTTATATGCCTATATAAGGAGCCTGCACTATTGTCCGGGGCTCAGAACTTGTGGTATTTTGGTGACGCTAGTCCCTCTGAGTCCCGATCGGTGATCCAATAAAGAATCTCTTCCTTCCTGAAGAAACCTGTGTCCATCTCTCTGTGCTTGGCTTCCGTCAGTTTCTCCGGTATCATAACCCCTTCACTCACTGCCCCCCTCCCCACCCTGTAACCCCTTCACTCACTGCCCCCCTCCCCACCCTGTAACCCCTTCACTCCCTGCCCCCTCCCCCTCCCCACCCTGTAACCCCTTCACTCCCTGCCCCCCCAACTGTAACCCCTTCACTCACTGCCCCCCTCCCCACCCTGTAACCCCTTCACTCCCTGCCCCCTCCCCACCCTGTAACCCCTTCAATCCCTGCCCCCTCCCCACCCTGTAACCCCTTCACTCCCTGCCCCCTCCCCACCTTGTAACCCCTTCACTCCCTGCCCCCCCAACTGTAACCCCTTCACTCACTGCCCCCCTCCCCACCCTGTAACCCCTTCACTCCCTGCCCCCTCCCCACCCTGTAACCCCTTCACTCACTGCCCCCCTCCCCACCCTGTAACCCCTTCACTCCCTGCCCCCCTCCCCCCTCCCCACCCTGTAACCCCTTCACTCCCTGCCCCCCCCAACTGTAACCCCTTCACTCACTGCCCCCTCCCCACCCTGTAACCCCTTCACTCCCTGCCCCCTCCCCACCCTGTAACCCCTTCACTCCCTGCCCCTCCCCACCCTGTAACCCCTTCACTCCCTGCCCCCTCCCCACCCTGTAACCCCTTCACTCCCTGCCCCCCTCCCCACCCTGTAACCCCTTCACTCCCTGCCCCCCCAACTGTAACCCCTTCACTCCCTGCCCCCTCCCCACCCTGTAACCCCTTCACTCCCTGCCCCTTCCCCACCCTGTAACCCCTTCACTCCCTGCCCCCTCCCCACCCTGTAACCCCTTCACTCCCTGCCCCTTCCCCCCCAACTGTAACCCCTTCACTCACTGCCCCTCTCCCCACCCTTTAACCCCTTCACTCCCTGCCCCCTCCCCACCCTGTAACCCCTTCACTCACTGCCCCCTCCCCACCCTGTAACCCCTTCACTCCCTGCCCCCTCCCCACCCTGTAACCACTTCACTCCCTGCCCCCTCCCCACCCTGTAACCCCTTCACTCCCTGCCCCTTCCCCTCCCCACCCTGTAACCCCTTCACTCCCTGCCCCTTCCCCACCCTGTAACCCCTTCACTCCCTGCCCCCCTCTCCCCACTGTAACCCCTGCCCCCCCACACTGTAACGCCTGCTCTCCCTGCTCCCCCACTGTAACCCATTTTCTTCCTGCCCCCCCACTGTAGCCTTCTCTCCCCCTGCCCCCCCCCCACTGTAGCCCTCTCTCCCCCTGCCCCCCACTGTAGCCCTCTCTCCCCCTGCCCCGCCCTGTAGCCCTCTCTCCCCCTGCCCCCCACTGTAGCCCTCTCTCCCCCTGCCCCCCCACTGTAGCCCCCTCTGTCCCCACTGTAGCCCTTTCTCCCCCTGCCCCCTACACTGTTGCCCTTTCTCCCCCTGCCCCCTACACTATAGCCCTTTCTCTCCCCTGCCCACCCACTGTAACACTTTCTCCCCCTGCTCGCCGCCCACTGTAACCCTTTTTCACCCTGCCCCCCTACACTGTTACCTGCACACACACTCCCTACCACACGGTCACCCTCACCTGTCTCTGCGTGTATGTGTATGAGTCTCCTTTTGTGTCAGTGTGTATCTGTTTACATGAGTGTATGTGTATCTGTGTGTAGGAAAATAAGTGTCATTGTGTGTGTATCGCTGTGTCAGTATGTGTATGTGTGTGTCTCTGTATGTGTATACACTGCACACATACTCTATGCAAAAAACATGCTTACATCCAAACACACATTGTGTATATGTATATTTTATATACACAATATACACACACTGCATCCACTACACACGCACTGCAATCAAATGCAAACATTACATACAAACACACCCATGTATTAAAACACCAAAATGATATACGAACACCCCTTCATTCAAACACCGACACTACACACAAAAAGCACACCTACATTTAAAGTCCAGCACTACATTCAAACACCCCTGCGTTCAGACGCAAACATTACAAACAAGTACACCACTACATTCCAATGGCAACAGTACATACAAACACTCCCATACATGCACACACATACTTAAAGGACCACTTCAGCTTAATTAAGTGGTCTGGGTGCCAGGTCCATCTAGGATTAACCCTGCCTGCTGTAAACATAGCAGTTTCAGATAAATTGCTATGTTTACAAATGGGTTAATCCAGCCTCTAGTGGCTGACTCATTGACAGCTGCTAGAGGCGCTTCAGCGCTTCTTACTGTGATTTTCACAGTGAGAAGACACCAGCGTCCATAGGAAAGCATTGAAAATGCTTTCCTATGGACTGGCTATATGCGCGCACGGCTCTTGCCGCGCATGCGCATTCAGCCGATGACGGCTAAAGGAGGAGAGTCCCCAGCGCCAAGGGAGCCCGGCGCTGGAGAAAGGTGAGTTTTTAACCCCCTTTCTCTCCCTTCAGCCTGGCGGGAATGGGACCCTGAGGGTGGGGGCACCCTCGGGGCACTTTAGTGCCAGGAAAACAAGTTTGTTTTCCTGGCACTATAGTGGTCCTTTAATACACAAACATGCTTACATTTAAACGCTCAAACACTGCTCACAAATATAACCCTGCAACGATGGACAAATGGTAGATTCCCAGCAGGCATAGCATTGTTGAAGTTCTCCGACAGGTGGAGATCTACCTTTTGGCCACAATTGCACTAGAGGGGGCCCCAGAAAGCATACTTGCACCAGGGCTCTCTCTACATTAGTTCCACAACTGGGATAATCAATGTGAGGGGCCTGGATGAGCAGGACACAACGTCTGATTCTGACTGAGTCTGTGAGTAAGCAGTTGTTGCCTCTAAAACTGATTGCCATGATATGCAAAGTTTCTGCCTCTAAAACTGCCATGATATATCAACATTATGCATCTAAAACTGCCATGATATGCCAAATTATGCCTCTAAAACTGCCACGATATGCCAATTTTATGCATCTAAAGCTGATTGCCATGGTGTGCCAATTGTATGCTTTTAAAGCTGATTGCCATGGAGTGCCAATTTAATGCATCTGACTGCCAATTGTATGCCTCTGAAGCTGATTGCCATGATGTGCCAAGTTTGTGCATCTAAAAGTGATTGCCATGATATGCCAAGTTTATGCATCTAAAGCTGATTGCCATGGTGTGCCAAGTTTATGTATTTAAAGCTGCCCTGATGTTCCAATTGTATGCCTCTAAACCTGGTTGCCATAGTGTTCCATTTGTAAGCCTCTAAAACTGATTGCACGGGTGTGCCAATTTTATGCACCTAAAGTTGCCATGATGTGCCAAGTTTATACATGTAAAACTGATTGCCATAATGTACCAATTTTATGCATCTAAAGCTGCCATAATGTTCCAATTGTATGCCTGTAAAACTGATTGCCATGGTGTGCCAATTGTAAGCCTCTAAAGCTGATTGCCATGGTATGCCAACTGTATGCCTCTAAAGCGGATTGCTATAGTGTGCCAATTGTATGCCTCTTAAGCTGTTTGCCATGGTTGAAAGGGTTAATGCTGTCTTGGACTCAATTCCCTCAATTCTGAATCTCTCGGTCACCACATCAATTGACGGGAGAAACTTGCTCAGCAAATAACAGACACACGAAAGGTGCATGACAAGTTCTCAATTTGTATTACTGTGAATCGGGCATTTATACAATTGTATTTACATGTGTCATGAGATATGCCATTCAGAATATAAGATTGATTACTTCCTTAAATATCACATGTTATTCTGGCTGGTAAGATAAGACCTTCTTTGAATATGTCTGGATCCGAGGCCAGACATCCTGAGTATTTAGCATTGTCTTACATCCTATAGAATTGTAAGTCTGTCACACTCAATCATATTAGATCATCCTATACAATTGTATACTAAGCATAGTATCACATTGTCAGACATCCTAAAAGGAAAAATGTCATTGTCCAAGTTTTTCACAGTCAGCATATCTATGACGTACATTGAGTTAAAGCATACAAAGCAAAAAGTAGTTTAACTGTTCATATCCTTTCAGTTCAGCAATATTGATAATACATCTTATAAAATGATATGAGAAATTAACTATCTAATATTTCTTACATTTCCCCTCTTTGAGCAAAAATAACATTTGCTCATCTTATCAATAAAATCTTACCAGGACAGAGAAACTTCCACATGGTATTTTCAGGGGTGCTAGTCACTCCCTGCGGGACTTTCATTAATTTCTTCACCTCGATTCCCATGTGGTAATTCCTAAGGCCCAGTTTTAAAGATGGGTTGATACCCTCCAGTGGCAGAGAGGAGAATTTCCAATTGTTTCTGTTCTGCATTATGAATTAATTTCTGTATTCTCTTCCTCAATATACAAGTAAGGTGGCAGTTATAAAAATTCATACACAATAAAATCAGAACTACAATAACAAGCGGATAGAAGAATGATTTCATTATCTGGGATCCAGTAAGGGACCAACCAGTGAAAGCGTCATACCATTGATGGGCTAAATCATTCTGAATTTGTGAACTCACCTGAAGGAGTTCTCCTTTTAAGATATGTGTGGCTACCTGTGTATGTAGGTGCCCACCAGGTTAAATTTCTGGCAAAGAGATCATAAACTGGTACTGGTAATGTGTTAAATTGACAAGCTAATTTAACATCCTTTGATATATGACATAGTGTAAAATAGCATGAGCATGAAAAATATGAAACATTACCAGTTAACCATTCATTGCATTTAGTGGATTGGGTTTTTTAGAAGTAACCATTCATTATCTGTGTGGTTAAGCATTCTTCTAATCTTCTCTAATTTAAGAATCATTAGTGGGTTTTCTAATGCCAATCCTTGTTGTTGCATCCATAAATACCTGATGGCACAAATACTCCAATTACTTAGACCTGTTGTGAATTTCATAGTTGCAACAGTTAAGTTATCTAAATAATTATACATTGATTTATCTAAATCCAATCCTGTAACCTGTGATTTAACAACAGTTGGAGCCCAGTTTGCAGTAGCATGGAAACCAGTCCCTATATGCATACTGGCTGTGTTTAACTTATTCTTGAGGGTCTCCATATCTATAACTATTTAGTATACCCATAGTGGTTCCAGCACCTCCTGTGTGTCATACCATTCCGTTTTCTGCCTTTTGTTTGCTGTGTTACATAATGTTACAAAAGGGAGTAGTGATTTTTTAATGACACATGTACAGCTTGTAAGAAGGCAGTTGTATTAACACATGTGGATGGAATAGGTGTGTGTGTGTGTCATTCATAATGACTAACATTTGTCCCCTTCTCCAATTAATGGTATCAGTTATATAATCATTATTAAAAGTAATACGGCCTGTCTGTTTATATTGATATGCAACCTTATTAATTTTCTTATAATATATATATCCCAAATCTGTTTTTCTTCTTACCATCAGAACTTCTATTAAATAATGTGACACAGATATTAGTGTAATTAGTAACCTTAACTATGCACATTTCTGCGTTATAAAATCTAACAATATTCCGTGAACCTTCAAACAAACATAATGCATCGGTTTCATTAGCTGTGGACACATTCCATATGGGTAACTGGTACTTATAAGGGTTACTATTTGTCCAATTCATCCAAATGCGTTCAGTGAATGAATGATTGCATATTACATGCTGATAGAAAGGTGGTGGAGAAAAGTTCTTGAGGGAGCGTGTGTGACAAAAGCTAGATGAGGGGCTAAGGCCTAATTGGGCTGGGGGTATTGAAGAATTGTTCATCGTGTCAAAGTCCTTTTCTCCAGACACAAACAGGTTTTAACCTTGCCATTGACTTGTACTCATAATGGCATTCAAGGAACAATATCAGAGGGAGTATAACAACTCCAGAAAGCATAGCGCAAAACATAATCTTGGTCTCAGGTACGTATGATCCTCTCAATCTACGATATGGTGTGAAAGCCATGATGCTTCGCTAAGGGGAACTTCTTCTGTTTCCGAGCGAGGAGTGGTGTTGTCTTCCTTGGCTCCCCTCTTTGGACACAGCTTCACTCAGGATGCGTGAATTAAGATGTCATCGGAATCTGTGAGGACAGCGGTTCTGGTTACAGCAATCACAGTAGCAAGTGGTCCAAAAGGGTATCCTCCTTTGCTGGTTCTGTTCAGCTGACGGATATACACCTTGTCACCGGGCTGGTATGGATGAGTAGCTTCCTGTGAAGGTAAGGGAAAACTACGAAGAAACTTTGTCATACATACCATTCAGTTTTATCAACAATTCCTGTACATATTCTTGTATTAGCTGTAAATCCCCAGACATTATAACAAGCGGTTCCCTGGCTCAGGGTATGGGAAAAAGGTCATCCCATCAAAATCTCAAATGGAGATAATTTAGTCACCTTGTGGGGATTCATTCTTATATCAGCTAAAATAGCTGGTAGATATCTAGTCCAATTTACCCATGTTCCTGGGTAAATTCTGGGCTTTTCCTTAATAGTCCTATTCATCCTTTCAACTACCCCTGTACACTGTCGATGATAAGGTATATGAAACTTCCAGGTAACTTGCAAGAATTTAGCAAGTTCCTTGGTAACCTTACTGGCAAAAACCGAGCCATTATGAGAGCCAATACTGCAGAGAGCCGCCATACCTGGGAATAATTTCAGCAACAATAATCTTCACTACAGTCCTAGCATCTTCCCTAGATGTCACAAAGGCCATCATGCCATCTACTAAACTGATCAACTATGACCAGTAAGTATTCTTACCAATTTTGGATACATGAATAAAATCAATCTGTAAGTGTGTAAAAAGAGCAGCTGGAGGGGGCAAATGTTCGTGCTGTGATTTGTGTGGAATATTAGAATGTGTTCTCATACATGGTTCACACTATCTTACAAAAGACTGTTTGCTTCAATTATGCCTATTCTCCCCTCTTTAGAGAACAGATCATTCTGATCTTTCTCTAAACCTTGTTTAATCCAAACATTATGGCTGCAACTTCCTTTTGCCACTTTGTCAGCCAAGGCATTTCCTCTGGAAATGTCATCACTAATTATGAGGCTTAGATGGTATAGACAGAGTCAGAAGCAGAAATGAGAATAGCATGCAAAACAAACAGGACCAGAATTAACAATACTATAGACAATAGACAGATTCTGGGTATTAAGAAAAAGAATCTCATAACTCTTAAGCGCTGGGCTGTCATGTGTTGTGTAGTGAGATTTGTTATCAGCTGAGTGACCTGGTGACTGGCATGAAGTTTTGTAGGATGCCCTAGTGTGATAGTAGTAGCAGTTTCAACAGCCATTGCACATGCTGTCAATGCTCTGAGACAACCGGCATACCCTGTGCTCAAGCTACTTTGGAAAAGAATGCTATGGGACGCATACCGCCTCCTTGCTCTTATGCACAGACCGCGGCCATGGTTTTACAGTTTGTCCTGAGCATACAAATAAAATGATTTACAATAGACAGGTAGTCCTAAAGCCGGGGCTTGTACAATAGCAACCTTGAGGGCAATATATGCAGCTATCATGTCTGGTGACCAACAGACATTTTCAGGGCTGTCAGAACGTACAGCCTTCCTTAGGATTGAGTCATAATGGGAGCATTCAAGGATCCACTGGCAGCAGTAATTAATCATGCCGAGGAAGGTGAGCAACTCCTTCCGAGTAGTGGGTGTAGGAATCCTCTGAATGACCTCAATACGTTTTGGACTCAATTGTCTGGTGCCTGAAGCCAGAACAAAACCTAAGTAATAAACCTTTGATTTACACAATTGCATTTTGTGTTTAACAACCTTGTGACCCACAGTTGCTGACAGTATCCACAGTGCTTGCCTCATAGCTAGGGCTACATAATAACAAATCATCATTTTGCAAAAGGACGGAACCAAGACCGGAGTCCATGTTTTTTAGAGTATGTTAGAGTACCAATGAATAAACAGCTGGGGAATCCACATAGCCTTGGGTAAGCGTGTCCAGGTAAACTGACAGCCTTCAAAAATTAAAATAAAAACCATAAGTAGCTGTGTCTCTTGATCAATAGGTATAGAAAAAATGCATTACTTAAATCAATAACAATGAAGCAAGTGGCATCATGTGAAATGGCTGTAATGAGGGATGTCACATCAGGGACAATGGGTGCAATGGGCACAATTATACCATTCAGGGCTCTAAAGTCCTGAACTAAGCGATATGCTGGCCAGTGGTGTTGGGAGTGGGTCTGGTGTTATTCTTATCTACCGGGCATATTTTGAGAATTGTGGGGTTGTTGGGGTATCTGGGGTTTCCTGGGGTGTGGACACTCATTCCTCCAGTGGCCATACTGGCCACAGTTAAAATAAGTGTTCCTTTCTATTCCTCCTTGGTTACCCCTGCCACTATAACCCTGATTTCCCTGTCTCCATCCCCTTGCCCCTCTTTGACCACCCCATCCACGGGCGTTATGTGCTCCATCCCATGTTCGCTCTCAGCCTGTGTAGGTGGACAGTGTTGCAATCCCTGAGCATAATAAGCAACCTTACTTCCTAAAAACCTTCTTAAGTCAAAACAACCTGCATTTTCCTTTTCTATAACCTTGGTAAGAAAATCTTAGCCACCCAAATTGGCCCAGTCTGAAATCAATTATTTCACAAGCAAAGAATACTGTGGCAACATATTACCAAGGCATGACTGCATTTTAAGGAGATCCATATCATCTCCAGACTTCAAACCTGCCTCATCCTTCCAACACAAATCATATTACCAATCTCTTCCTTCGCATCTTGCTTATATGCCAAAACAGTGAATATAGACTGCTTATTCTTCCATAATCTCAACATTTCAACTTCCACCTCATTCTACATTTTAGCACATCCTGCTGAAGTACTAAGCTCATAAACAACAATTAATTTCAAACCATATAACAGTATCTTTGTAGAAACACATAATCGGTACCCAGCAGATATGCCAATACAGAAATCACATTTATGGGCACGCAACTACACACTCTGTCTCCCTCCTAGGAAACACGGATAGACACAATATAAAAGCAATCTTAAACTAACATCTCAAAATCTCCAATCCCATATAGCTATATCAGACCACAACTCCAACTATCCTCAGCCAAAACGCTAGTATTCAACAGCTAGTAAAACAGTTATTTGCTAGGTTATTTAGCTGGCATTCTTATCAGTATCACTAGACTGTAACAAACTGATTCACATATCATTTTAAAACAATACAGCAACATATAAATTAAACCACTTTCCAGTTAAACTTCACACTGCACACATTATCACAATCACCATTTACACAGAATAAACAGTTAGCAGCTGTAATCAGAACATATTTTTATGGTATACCAATATTAGATTAGATTCATTTTAGGGATTCTTATGTATACATTTTCTTAATTAACTTCATTACTTTACTCTACTATAGTATTGTATATAAAGAAAGGATCCATTTATATAGCGCGCTCATAACTCAACTATTTGTATAAAACTTCCATTAACTAATCTGAGATGCTTCTGCATCAACTTAAATCTTATAGAAATTGAACAAACATCTGGATCAGATTACACAGACATGGTTTCACCAGAATCTTTCAGAACTCTCAGAGACTTAAAAAATTTATTCTATACCATGTTTAAAAGGCATGGCAAACCTTAGACCGGTCAGTCTCCAAGAGCCTTAGTACAACAGGTAGAAACCTTTGTCAATGATTTCTGATCCAGGCTATATACCACAATTTAAAATAACACATAATGTGAGACATAGAAGACACAAGCAGTAGTTATTGTACTGGATCATCTAAGGCATCTGTAGCAATAAAAAGGTTAGCTTACTGCACAAAATAAAGCATGTGTTGGACCGCTGAAAATTTAAACGTTACTCTGTTATTTTCAAACAAAAATCATATTTAGTATGGATACTTTGCAACAAACACACAGGGCAGGGAAGATGTGCTGATTGGTGTTCTATACAATTAATCCCATATGGGGAATTAACTTTCAAATACTAATGAAGTGTCTCTTTTTTGTCTCGGTATAAAATATACTGAGCTCATTATTTAAACAATTTAACACATTTACACTTATCCCACTCTCATAGAAAGTGTAGTGGGCTTATGGTATTTTTAAAGCAACAATCATACCAGGCACACAGATCCCATGTGAAATAACTTACAATAAAACTTATACTTCTATGCGACAGAAAGAATAAAGCAAAAAGATTTAAGTAGGTCTATCAGGTACAACCTGTGAGTCATTTCTTTTCTAATACACAGTACTGCTATCTTGCAAAAAGATAAGTCCTGCGCTCACTCCCATCACTACTGGGCAGCAGCAAGGACTACAACACACATCATAAAAACAAAGAAAAACAAGTTACCTGCGTTCTCTCCTTAATCCCTATGTATTTTTAAAAACCTCCATTTGTTTAAAAGTACTGCTATTTTATATATACACATATACATATATACACATCTATACATATACATACATACATATATACATGTACACATATTGGTCACTCAGGACCTGAACTCACATTTCCCATACTGCTGACTCAGAGTGGGGACACTACTAACTTACCAAAGTGTGTCCCCAATATAGACAAACAATCACCCACAAAGAACACTTAAGACAAACAAAGGTGACCGGGAGAAAGAGAAGTTTGGGTTATACTTATAGATCTATAAACCGTGCTCCTCAGAACACCTATAGTCTTAATAAACCGGAGACCTCTTATGGTCTCAAAAACCTGTATCAACCTGAGATACCCTGTATCTATCTTAGATACTAACCTGGGTTACCAAGAACCCTATATATTTAGACCAAATGTCTAATAAACCGGAGACCTCTTATAGTCTCAATATAAACTGGAGACCTCTCATGGTCTCAATATAACTAGAGTCCTTACACCTTTCCTACTGGATACAGTCTTACTAAACCAAAGGGAATCATAGACAATCAGTGTCAATTAAGACACAAAAAGGCTACTTACCCAATGGCTTTGCTGTTTGCTGATCCCACTTCTAGACACCAAGCTGAAAGGGTTAATGCTGTCTTGGACTCAATTCCCTCAATTCTGAATCTCTCGGTCACCACATCAATTGACGGGAGAAACTTGCTCAGCAAATAACAGACACACGAAAGGTGCATGACAAGTTCTCAATTTGTATTACTGTGAATCGGGCATTTATACAATTGTATTTACATGTGTCATGAGATATGCCATTCAGAATATAAGATTGATTACTTCCTTAAATATCACATGTTATTCTGGCTGGTAAGATAAGACCTTCTTTGAATATGTCTGGATCCGAGGCCAGACATCCTGAGTATTTAGCATTGTCTTACATCCTATAGAATTGTAAGTCTGTCACACTCAATCATATTAGATCATCCTATACAATTGTATACTAAGCATAGTATCACATTGTCAGACATCCTAAAAGGAAAAATGTCATTGTCCAAGTTTTTCACAGTCAGCATATCTATGACGTACATTGAGTTAAAGCATACAAAGCAAAAAGTAGTTTAACTGTTCATATCCTTTCAGTTCAGCAATATTGATAATACATCTTATAAAATGATATGAGAAATTAACTATCTAATATTTCTTACAATGGTGTGCCAGATTTATGCCTCTAAAAGCAATTGCCATGGTGTACATCTAAAGCGGATTGCTATGGTGTGCCAATTGTATGCCTCTAAAGCGGATTGTCTTGGTGTTCACTTTTTAAAATATGCATTAAAAAAAGCAAGTGGGTCTCGAAAAATTACCATTTTGAAAAGTGGGTCTCGGGCCATAAAAGTTTGGGAAGCCCTGTTCTAGAGACATTATTGCATTTGTTTGTTTTTATACTTAGTGCTACAAGTTCTAGTTTTATCCTCCACCATTAGTGTCCCAGAAACAGAAAAGTCATCTTAGCTATAGCACCCGTGCAAGGGTTTAAATTCCCTGAACTTCACACCAAGAGGAAGAAGCAGCGACGAGGGACATCGTCGCTGCCTCAGGTAAGTTACTGAAGGGGTTTTCACCCCTTCAGCAACCGGGGATTGGAGGGTGGGAGGGAGAGGGAACCTGCAGTGCCAGGAAAACGGATTGTTTTCCTGGCACTGGAGTTTCCCTTTAATATATCTGGTACTCTTTGCAGTTGTCAACTGTCTTTTTTTTGGCAGGACTGTCCTATGTTTTGAGCTCCTGTCCCGGCAAACGTGGATCTCAGGACCTGTCCCACATAGCTGCCAACTAAGAGAGCTCTCCAAATCAAAAGAGTAGTATATTCACAGGTAAGTAAAAAAGAGAAGGTGACGTGGAAACAAACGTTGTGTGTTCTAACCATCAATTAACACGCAACAATACATTATTTAAAAAAAAAAAAAATAATTGAAGTGTACACCCCACATAGCAGTAAACGTTACTGACAATATATGAAATTTTAGGGTACAGTATTCATATACATTGATTATGATCCAGAGCCTGTGTATCGGGTCTAGGATAAGGGCTCAATGGTAAAAACCAGATATACTTACGATTCACTGTACCAAAGTTATGGCATATAAAAGAAACAAGACGCTACTAGAGAGAGAAGCAGGGTCAGTCTGCTGGTGTTTTGGGGCTGGCCACAGCCAGATAAACTACGGTAACCATAAAACCATGGCATAGAAGGGCAGGGCTGGGGGCTCCTACATGCTATCAAAGACTGCTGTTATAGTGTGTGCATAACAGTTTGAGTGTATGTGTAACAGTGTGTGTATATATCAGTGTTTGTGTATATGTGAATATAGAGTGTGTGTATAACATATATTCACTAATAATTAGCTGTAAAAGTGTCCCTGGTATTTTATTTGCAAATTTTGGGAAATGTGAGCTTAATTATATTAGTCTAAATTTTATAATTCATATTTTTATTCACAAAAATTCTTGGTTTCGTAAATAACACTGAAAGTCCGCCAGAGAGATGGATTACCTACAGGGGGCATAGGTGGCTGCCTAGGACCCATTCCGTCTGGGCCTGGAGTGCCAGCCCTGTATGTTAGTGTTTTGAGGTCTCAAGTGTGAATGGGGAGCAGGTGTTTTAAATTTGGTGTTATCGCTCGCACACTGTCTCATACTGGTCACTGGAAGTTCAACATGGCAAAGAACTCTCTGAGGATCTGAATAAAAGAATTGGGTCTCTACATAAAGTTGGCCTAGCCTATTAGAAGATTGCCAAGATCCTTAAAATGAGCAGCAGCACGGTGGGCAAGACCACAAAGCGGTTTCACAGGACAGGTTCCACTCAGAATAGGCCTCGGCCTCGCCATGGTCGACCAAAGAAGTTGAGTGTGTCAGGATCCCGCGGGCGGCTGCGAGGGGAGGCTGCAGTCCGCTCGCGGCACTCACCCTCCAGCCGTCCGCGGTCCCCTTCCTGCCATGTGTTCGGCGGGCGGCATCCTCCCAGCTAAATTGGAAGCCATACTGTCCTGGCCACTTCCCCAAGGACTTAAGGCTATCCAGCGTTTTATAGGATTTGCCAACTATTATAGGAAATTTATAAGAAAACTTTTCACCACTTATCTCTCCTATAACGAAGCTGACTAAAAAAGGTCTACACCCTAGGGTTTGGACTACCGAAGCCCTTAAGGCCTTCGAAACTCTCAAGAAGGCATTTGCCTCTGCTCCAGTACTGCACCACCCTAATCCTTCTCTTCCCTTTGTTATGGAAGTAGACGCTTCTGAATCGGGTGTGGGAGCAGTACTGTCACAGAGGTTATCACATGACGAACCCCTCCATCCCTGTTGTTTCTTTTCAAAAAGGTTGTCTGATCCAGAAAAGAATTACGATGTTGGGAACAGGGAACTATTAGCTATTGTGTTCGCTTTTAAGGAATGGAGGTACTTACTAGAGGGTTCTAGACACAAAATCATGGTTATAACAGATCATAAGAACCTCTCCTATATAGCTGACGCTAGAAGGTTATCTGCCCGGCAGGCTAGATGGTCTCTATTTCTTTCACGTTTCCAATACGTTATTACCTATAGACCTGGTTGCCGTAATGCCTATAAGAAGATTGCCAAGATCCTTAAAATGAGCAGCAGCACGGTGGGCAAGACCACAAAGCGGTTTCACAGGACTGGTTCCACTCAGAATAGGCCTCGGCCTCGCCATGGTCGACCAAAGAAGTTGAGTGTGTCAGGATCCCGCGGGCGGCTGCGAGGGGAGGCTGCAGTCCGCTCGCGGCACTCACCCTCCAGCCGTCCGCGGTCCCCTTCCTGCCATGTGTTAGGCGGGCGGCATCCTCCAAGCCACGGATGCCGCCCGCATCTTCCTCCAAGTCCCCCAGCGGCAGCATGCATGACGCTGCACGCTGGGAGACCGCCCAATTTGTTACACGCCGGGGTCAGTCACCTGACCCGGCGTTAAAGGCACAGTGCCTCAATCACAGTGGGAGGTTTAGATATCTCCCACGTGTGATTGTTAATTCTGATTGGAAATTATCCAATCAGAATTAACCTTCTGGTTTAAATACCGTATTTATCGGCGTATAACACGCACTTTTTCCCCCTGAAAATAGGGGAAAAATCGTGGGTGCGTGTTATACGCCGATATCCCATAATTACTTACCTGTCCTGAAGCGTGGGCCGGCTTCACAGCGCGCACCGCGGTACAGGAACTTTAATTTAAGGTTCCGGTTTCCGGCGGGACTGAAAGGAAGTGTGCACAATAGTGTGCACACTTCCTTTCAGTCCCGCCGGAAACCGGAACCTTAAATTAAAGTTCCTGTACCGCGGTGCGCGCTGTGAAGCCGGCCCACGCTTCAGGACAGGTAAGTAATTATGGGAGGGGAGGAAAGTACACTATGGGAGGGGAGGGGGGAGGAAAGTACACTATGGGAGGGGAGGGGGAGGAAAGTACACTATGGGAGGGGAGGGGGAGGAAAGTACACTATAGAGGGGAGGGGGGGGAAGTACACTATGGGAGGGGAGGGGGAGGAAAGTACACTATGGGAGGGGAGGGGGGGGAAGTACACTATGGGAGGGGAGGGAGAATACTATGGGAGGGGAGGGGGGGGAGAATACTATGGGAGGGGAGAATACTATGGGAGGGGAGGGGGGAAAATACTATGGGAGGGGAGGGGGGGAGAATACTATGGGAGGGGAGGGGGGAGAATACTATGGGAGGGGAGGGGGGAGAATACTATGGGAGGGGAGGGGGGAGAATACTATGGGAGGGGAGGGGGGATAATACTATGGGAGGGGAGGGGGGAGAATACTATGGGAGGGGGGAGAATACTATGGGAGGGGAGGGGGGAGAATACTATGGGAGGGGGGAGAATACTATGGGAGGAGGGGGGGAATACTATGGGAGGAGGGGGGGAATACTATGGGAGGAGGGGGGAATACTATGGGAGGGGGGGGGAGAATACTATGGAAAGGGGGGGGACACTATGGGATGAGGGGGGAATACTATGGGATGAGGGGGGGGGGAATACTATGGCATGAGGGGGGAAATTTCCTGGAATTTCTTTCTAAAAATGAGGTGCGTGTTATACGCCTGTGCGTGTTATACGCCGATAAATACGGTACTTACCTTTCCTGTTCCTCCCTGCCCTGTTGTGGTCTTTGCTTTATAGTATTGATACTGAACTTGTGCTTTCTGGTTACGTACTCTCTGGCTTGTTTATCTGACTTTGTGACTTTCTCCTACCCTTTGACCTCGGCAGTGCTCAGACCATACGCCGCACACTGTATCAAATTGGTCTGCATGGCTGTTGTCCCAGAAGGAAGCCTCTTATAAAGATGATGCACAAGAAAGCTTGCAAACAGTTTGCTGAAGACAAGCAGAGTAAGGACATGGATTACTGCAACCATGTCCTGTGGTCGGATGAGACCAAGATAAACTTATTTGGTTAAGATGGTGTTAAGCATGTGTGGCGGCAACCAGGTGAGGAGTACAAAGACAAGTGTGTCTTGCCTACAGTAAAGCATGGTAGTGGGAGTGTCATGATGTGGGCCTGCATGAGTGCTGCCGGCACTGGGAAGCTACAGTTCATTGAGGGAACCATGAATACCAACATGTACTGTGACATACTGAAGCAGAGCATGATCTCCTCCCTTCGGAGACTGGGCCGCAGGGCAGTATCTGTTTCCTTTATTGGCCAAGATCTCGGTTGGTAGTTCTGCTCAGTGGATCCGGCTGTGCTCCAAACAATGGGTTTGTGTTAATCCGTTATCTAATACCTGGGAGGTGCACTCAAATAACTTTTATTGCAAAGTGCACAGTTGCCCACGTTTGAGAAATATTTCTAGAGACACTTTAACAGCTAATTGTCAGTGCATGTTTGGCATTATTTTTTAATTCTGTCTTTTTTTTTTATCTATCTGTAAACATACACCATTTTCACACATTGTCCTATTCAATTATTTTTTTCTGCTACTCTAAATTTGCCAGCTTCAGTAGCAAATTACAGTGCCTGTGTGTACAGCAAACAGGAAATACAGGAAACTGTACTCTATGTTGCTAAATTTATTGTACATTATGTTAGGAAACCTTTAGATAGATTTCTAGAAAACAAATTACAAAGGCCTGTATCCATGCTTTCAAGGCAGACAACACTGACTATTGCAAGTAAAAGGTGCGATTTGGAAAGGTTTGTTATATCTTTCAGGATATCTCAGCTATATTTTCCTAGTTTGTAAAAAAGACATAAATATAAATCAGTGAATCCAATACAATGACTTGAAAATGAAAGAAAACCACTGCTTGAGGGATATTTTGAAACCCAGAGACTGGATGGTCAAAATGCATTCAGATGTCTTGGACCATCAAACTCTTGCTGCTCTTGGCTCTGGATCAACTGAAAGAAGCTGGTCTTAAACTCCTCTCAATCCATGTAGTTCCTAGGTTTTCTGATAGACTCCAATTGACAAACTCTTAGTCTAGCCCTGAATAAGTTTAAATTTAATCTGAAAAGAAATATGGATGGTTCTCCGGAATATGTTTTTTTTTAAAATAATTTGTTTAAATAATTTATTGCTGCGATATTTAATTATGTAGAACACACAAAGTTAGTTTGTACCTCACTTTCTCTTGTTTAACTTACTTGTGTATAAACATTTACCACTATTTTGATTGGTGTGGTTCTCTCAGTTGCCAGGTATACGGGATAGTTCCCAGACCTGCTTTTGCCAGGACAGGAGGCCAAAACATGTGAATGACAATACAAAAGTGGGACAGTTAGCAACAATGACAATACAAAAGTAGGACAGTTAGTAGAAACTGTCACTATATCTGAGTTGGAAAACTTTTAACCTAGTTACCATACTCTGATTGTCAACCACACGACTCATCCTGTTGCTTCCTTTGGTTAGCTCAGTGGAGTTAAACCCAAGGGCCAGCAATTGCCCAGAGCACCTGCTTTGTAAGCTGCATTGGAAAATCTGTGATGGTACAGCCACATAAAGTCTGGGCTAGGTTAGAAGAGTATTGCTTGCAAAGGATTCGGACAAGAGATCTGCAACTTTTGCAAACTGTTTTTAGATATATCCAGAGCCGATCCTGGAGGAGTGCGGTCTGCCAATGTGCTCTGTAGATAGGCAAAGTGTGCAGTGATAAGCTCCGCCCCTCAAGTAGATCCCTACCCTCTGATTAGGCCTGCACTCGCATGACCGACGCCAAGCAGCAGAGGGGGCAGTAGCTACCTGAGGGGCATAGCGTAGCACTGCACACTCCGCCTATCTACAGAGCACCTGAGCAGTCTGCACAACCCCAGTATCAGCTCTGGATATATTCCTAATGACAAAAAATGCATAATTAAATGCATGCATGTTTTTTTATTGGGGGTATATCTTCTAAACAGTGATTATTAGTTTTTGGGGGTGGCAGTGGAGTGTCCCTTAAAGTTTTCGCCTGTGACATTTTTGACTGAAAGACTTATAACTGCAAAATGTTTACAAATTGGTACAGCTATAAGCCACTGTGTCCAAAGAAATGGCGATAGAACAACTTTTTGCACCATGATGTCTGCATAGTTTATGTTGTTAAAGCCTTTTCAGAGAAAATGCAGTATTTACATTACTCCCTAGTAACACCTTTAGTGGCAGTCACTCAGACGGTCACTAGAGATTCTTCCTGGATCAGTGCATCACAGACGCTGAATGCTCCCCATAGAGATGCATTGATTCCATGCATCTCTATGAGGAGATGCTGATTGGCACAGCGTGGCATTTTGCCGCTGAAGAACTATAGCCTCCGAAAGCACTGGATTGGCTGAAATCATCAGGTTTGATGATTTCAGCCACAGAGGTGGAAAGGGTTAGGACTAGCCACATTGAAACCACTGGAAAAACAGTGAGTAAAATCATCTTTGTAAAGTAAGGAGAGGAGGACCGGGAACCTAAACAGTGCTTTTAAAACTATAGTGTCAGGAATACATTTGCATTCCTGACTCTATAGTGTTCCTTTAATGTACAGTACATGGCATCCCTGGGAAGGCATGCAATTTTTTTTACAAAAATTAACACTGAAATTTAGCATAGCCTAAGTTCACTTTAAGTTAGCTGTGAGATTGTGTAAAAATATCACCAGTGACAGTTCCTCTTTAAAAACACAAAAAAAAATTATAACTCTTTAGGTTTTAATTGCCTGTCCCTGCAGGTTTGCTATAAATGTAAAAATTTCAAGAGAAATCTGCACTTTATAAATCCTCTTAGTAACACCTTCCAGCTGGGATTGTTTCTTGCCCTTTTAATTTTGAACTGTTATTCAATGTGACAATTAGTTTCCCCTTGTAGAGAAGCACTGCAGATGAACAGTGTCTCATTATATATACTTTTTTTAATATTGAAGTAATCCTTTTAAGTGCCTACACATGCTTAAAGCAGAGCAGTCACAGAAGTGACATACCATATGTCTCTGAAGGGCTCCTTATTGCATTGATTAGTGCAGATAAACAGCATACTTACCTCTGCAGCACTAGGATGGACTTGGAAAGCTCGCATGGATTTGGGTATCTAATAAATAATGCTGAACTAAGTGAACTAAATGGAAGTAGCTCTTTGACTCTGTACCTGAACAATTAGCATAACAGTCTCATTGAGCTGACTACAAATGCACAAATGCAAACCCACCAGTCCCATTTTACATCAGCCATAGCTTGCAGCAGCATAAAACCCCCCTCATCTAAAGCACAGCAGCTGAAGGGAAAGGAATGATCCAGATGTGCGAGATCCAGAAACGCTTTATTGTGTGAATGTGATGTCACGTGTGATGTCACTGCCGGCTCTGCCCCTGATCTGCCTGCTTGGCGGACATCATCATGGCCCTGGGAAAGCTAATGCTTGCAGAGTATAAAGGGTCTCGGCATTTATTCGTACTTCCTATATAAACGCACTGTAGTTTTATTTACACAGAAATGCCATTTATTCTCATGCATTACTCATTATTCATCTATAACTGTGCTGTCACACTCCGTTCGTGCGATGATTGACAGCAAGCTCAGTTCATACCCGGTGTTCTACCGGCTTCCGCCTTGTTACAGTGACGTCACTGCCAGTTCCTGAACGCCACGTCTGATCCAGGGAGCACTTCCGGTTCGTCACTTCCGGTCCGCACAGCAGGCTCCCGGTCCCTTCAGTCATGTCGGTGTCTGTGCTGTCCGTCGTGTCCCGCTTCCTGGAGGAGTATGTGAGCTCCACTTCTCAGCGGCTTAAGCTGCTGGACGCCTACCTGCTGTACATCCTGCTCACCGGGGCAATGCAGTTCCTGTACTGCCTGCTAGTGGGGACATTTCCTTTCAATTCATTCCTGTCCGGGTTCACCTCCTGCGTGGGCTCCTTCATTCTGGGCGGTGAGAGGCGCACTATATGTGCTTCATTATGAAGATATTCCTTCCATACTCCTGCCTGTGCCATTTATAGTTGCTGTGTTGTGATAGATTTAATTGCACAATGTATAAAATGACGTGTCTTCCTGCAAATAGTATTATTTACACTGTGCACGTGACATTATAAATGCCAGATCCACTTTATTTACCTGGGCACACATCTTATCTGCCTGCTGGAGAATACATCCTGAAAGGGGATGCATTATATAATATGTCCTCCTAGAGGTAACCCAGTCTAGGCAGTTCCTCATTTGGCCCTGCTGCAGGCATCACTTTTTTATGTCCTGTCACATGAAGTGTGAAATGTGTCCAGCATCATATGAATTAAATAAACTGTGTTGCCATCATAGCAACTTCAATTAAGGAGCAATAAGCCAGTCAGGATCTACCGATTTGGTTTAGAGAGTCTTCTGACCGCTCTAGCAAATCAGCGGCGCACTTGTCAGGCTGCACTCTGTGCTTCCTGAAACTTGATTAAAGAAGCTGCTGGGGAAAGGGAGGTCTGGAGCTGGAGAACAACCTTTGGGGTAAGCCATTCTAGAACAAACATCCAAGCGCCAGGACAAAATTCCTAGTCGCCATGTTGACCTGGAATTTTGTCCTGGCGCCTGTGTGTGTGTTTGACATCCCTTTTACCCACTTCCCTGCTGTGAGCAATGGAGGCAGCTGGTTAAGTGAGAATAGAGGCGGTAGCAAGGGAGCTGTCACTTCCTGCTCTTTTTGCTATGCTCCCTAATGCTCTCTGGTATGATGATGGAATATGACTTCACTCTGGTCCCGCTAAACAGCGTGCATGGGAGCAGAGCAGGAAAATGACAGCAGCCCCACTGGACCCCAGGGAAAAGATCCATTCCAGCTCTCCTAAGGGTAAGGAAGCTGGGTGGACATAAAATAAAACAAATAATAATTTGCAAGTGTGTGAGAGAATGTGTGTGATCTGTTTATGTGTAAATTTAAAGGAACACTTTTGTGTCAGGAATACAAACATGTATTCCTGATACTATAGTGTTAAACTAACTAGGTGACCCGACTGCCTCCAATTGTCTGGGAAAGGTATTTTTACTCACTTTTTTCCCTCACACTGCACCGGTCTCGTCGCAGCTGGCCCAGCCTCTATTGCTTAGATCATCAATATTGATGATTTCCGGTAATAAAATGCTTTCTCAGATGAAAGCATTGGGAGGCTATTGCACATGTGCAGCGAATGCAGCTTTGCGCCAATCCTCATCTTAGACAGATGCATTAAATCGATGCATCTCTATTGGGAACATTCAGCTCCTCCATGCAGAGCGTGGAAACGCTGAATGTAGGTGCTGCACACTAGACTAGGAAGCACATCTAGTGGCCTTCAGTGTGACTGCCACTAGAGGTGTTACTAGGCAACAAGGTAAGCACTGCCTTTTCTCTGTTGATATTAAAAAGACTGCAGGAACAGACTATAGACACTAGAGCTACTACTTTAAGCTGTAGTGAATTTGGTGTCTATAGATTCCCTTTAAATGTTATGTTTGTACTGAACAAAAAAACTGGCTCCTAACTTTTTGAGATGGCCCCTAGATTAAAAGCAAATTTGTTAAGCCATGGTTTAACCCCTTTAGGTAAGAAAGTGCCTGTACACCAAAACATCTTCATTTCGATTAACTTGCTATGGTGACCACACATTATTATTTTTTTTGTCAAACGTGAGCATGCAAAATTACTTATTTCTAAGTGCTTTCCAGATGAAAACAGTAGTTTGACGTTTATCAATCTACTGCTATGTGTTCAGTAAGGTTTACTATGCTAGTGACTATACCATCTAGTTTATAAAATCAATAATAATGAACATGCCGCTATAGGTGGATTTAGCCAGACAAAATTACATGTGAACAATATAGAACCGATGACTGAATAATTCCCTCACAACATACAAGTCTGGGGATTTTCACAAATTTGCAAAAAACCTGACACTAACATTGCCACTTGGGATCTGGCCGGAGGGGCAGGTAAAAGTGAGTTCTACTTACATGAACCTATCATCTTCTCACAGTGGGTATGCATTTCAGTGCCAGGAGCATACTAGCATACGTGGGGATATTTGCTAAAGTAAGAATTGTCAGGAATTCATTGCAGATTCAAACTGTATTTTTTATATACAAAGGTCAAACTATGTGAACTGGAAGCATGACTGACCTGCAGAATTTTTACAGTTCGTCTACTTTGGTTTTAATTTTGAAATTAATTTAGTATATAACACTGTGCGTCTTCTTAAACCAGATTGTGACTTAAAGAGACTGTAGGCACATTGAAGTGGTCTGGGTGCCAACTCCCTTCACCATTTACCCTGAGCATGTAGTTATTGCAGTTTTTATAAACTGCAATAATTACCTTGCAGGGTTAAGTCCTCCTCTAGTGACGATCTGCCAGACAGTCACTAGAGGGACTGAGGACTTCTGAAATCCCCATAGGAAAGCATTAAATAATGCTTTCCTATGGGGACATCCTAATGCGATGCCATCGGCACGCATGCGCGTTAGGTCTCCGGCCGCCGGTGGGGGCGGAGCGTTGGCGGAGCTGAGCCAGCGCCAAGGGACATCAGAAGGGGAAGCTGCAGGAAAATGAGTTTTTTACCTGGCACTATAGTTTCCCTTTAAGTGGTTAATCTATTACGAATAGTGGTTATGTATATAGTTCTGAAGGGGTTAATCTATTACGAATGAAGATTATAGTATTTAGTTGGAATACTAGATCTATTGTTTTATACTTTAGTGTTTTGTTTTGTTTTTTTAACTTTTTTTTTTTATTGCAGTGTGCTTAAGGATACAGATCAATCCTCAAAATAAAGGAGATTTCCAGGGGATCTCTCCAGAAAGAGCCTTTGCAGATTTTCTCTTCGCCAACACTATTTTACACCTGGTTGTTGTTAACTTTGTTGGCTGATCTATTATCATTTGTATAGCATGAGGTAAGTGAATTAGAACAATGGTTTGTGTTACTTGCCAAGAACGTTCCTTTTGAGCTGGAGGGATATATGGATATATATATGTATGTGTGTGTGTGTGTGTTTCCTGTCTCTTTACTTTTGAAACGCATTGTTGATGTATCGTGATTCCTACGTATGTAACGACCAACAAGAGGATGGGTAATAATGGTTTAAATGAAATGAACAATACACATTTGATTACCAGCACATCTAAATATAATACTAATTGTTCAATGGTGCAAAAAGTCAATCAAAATAGTTTTTTTTTTTTTTTTCACAGAATAACTGTAATTATTAAACATTTATCAGTGTCTCAAAGATACAAGTTATTTATCTTCCCTCCTAACCACTAATATTTCTGTAAATAGGAGTATGCACCTGCTGACATGAACAAATAAATTTTTGTTGGTGGTGACGTGTTTTTGTCTAACCCCCAATGTGCACAAGTATTGAGCAACTGTGTCTGTTTTGCTAGCACAGCATGATCAAAATAAAATATTTTTTTACTTTTCCCACACAGCCAGGGAGGTTTGCTTCTTCCTTCCTCGCTTGAGCTAATGGGCATGGCAGGCGCGTTCTACTTGAGTGTGCCAGTCTCCTCTCTCTCAGACCAGTGTCTTCAGCAACTCCGCAGACCTCAGATTAGACGCACAGGAACACACAAGCCAGCGTGCATGCACAGATGCAAGGGCTTCTCAATGCTAAGTTTCTGATAGGATTATTGACCGTAAATAGACTGATATTCTCTTCTCTGGGTAACACATACACCCCCCCCCCCCCCCCCCCCCCCCCATTGAATACATTCATGAAATCGTACCTTAAATATATACTGCTCTCTCAGTTACTTTCCCCCATACTGCCATTCCTATTGGGTTTTTATACCACACATCATCTAGATAGCTCATGCAACCAGGGTCTTCATCAACCTAGCATTCTTACCAATATTTGCAAATTTTGGTAGGAATGCTAAGTTGATGGGATAATATATGTCCTAAACTGTGATTTGTGTGTTTTTTTTTTTTTTTATAAATGTTGGGAGTGGTCCTTCAAAGTACAATTCAAGTCTGGTCACTAGACAAGCAGTTATTAACCCTTTGCTTGGGTCCTAAAATTAAGTACCCTTGATATTTCAATGAGTCCCCAATGATTGGAACAGTAACACTATTTTCCTCAGAAGACAGGCAACTACCCACAATTTATTGTTTATTATTTTAAGTTAAGAACCACTTATTTAGACTATATTAACAAATTGTAGAAGAAGTCAATGTTGGGTTATATAGTGTATTTTGACTTTTATAAAATTGTAGAATACACATATTAAAGGCAAACTATAGTGCCAGGAAAACAGTTGTTTTTTTGGCACTATAGTTCCTTATAGTGCCCCCTCACTCGCAGTGGTGCAGAAGGGCGGTGGGACTTCCCCATAGGGAAGCATTGTGTAATTCTTTTCTATGGGGTTTAGGTGACGCATGATGACCTCCTACATAGCATGAGGATGTCCAACGTCAGGTGACCAAAAGTCTCTTAACGACCCGGAAGTACCTCTAATGGCTGTCTGGTGGACATCCAGTAGAAGTGAAGTTAATTCTTAAAAGTAATTATTACAGTTTATCAAAAACTGCAATAATTAACATTACAAGGTTAAGGGACCTGGCTTTGAGCTGAAGTGGTCTGGGTGCCAATAGTGTTTCTTTAATTGTAGTTTGTCTCTAAGCGTCAAATCAGGTTGCACAATGTTACCATTCCTAGGAGTTATTATTATTGGCATTAATGTAGTTCCAAAATATTCTACAGTGCTTTACAATGTTATAAAGGGAAGAATTTAACAACAAATGAGACAAATGTTTGCAAATTTTGTTAGGAATGCTAAGTTGATGAAGACCCTGGTTGCATGAGCTATCTAGATGATGTGTGGTATAAAAACCCAATAGGAATGGCAGCATAGGGGATAGTAACTGAGAGAGAAGTATATATTTAAGGTACGATTGTTGCCCTGGGAAGCCATAGCCTATTCTGAAGAATTATTATAATAATTAATACGTTTGGCAAGAGAGTCAGTATAAACATAAAAAAAGAAGGGCACAGAGCTTTGGGGGAGCCCAACTGAGACCGGACGAGAGGATGAGGTGTTACTAGAGAAGGAGAAACTGAAGGATTGCTGAGATAAAGAAGAGAAACATGGGTTTGGGGTTAAAAAAGAAAATGAGTTTGGAACAAAGGGCTACTTATGTGTGTATTTATGATCCATGATTCCTTTTCAACTATAAATATATTCCACTGTGCTCAATAATAAAAAAAAATTTTTTTTTTATAAAGTTTCCTTTACTAAGGCAATGCATAATTGTTTGTGTAAATGCTTCTAAATAATACGTTGAGACTTTTGATGCATTATTTAATAGTGGAATGTTCTGCCTAAACGGATTTACCATTTTATTACACAAATTCTGTTTATTTTGCATGAATATACTTGTATGTTAAACATGCACTGTAATTTTATAGAAAATAGGAAAGGGTAAACTGACTCCTAATTATATGAAAAATGTGTTTTATTTTTTGTTTCATTTTTTACAGTTTACTGACATTCGTGCTCCTCGTTTGGGGACCATTTCCAAGCTGGATATCACCACATGAGATTTGTTCTGCCTTTCCTGTTTTTGACTTTATATTTAAGTGTCAGGCTCACCAACAACAGTTTTCACAACAAACATGCTCTGTTTTTAGGGAAAGGTGAAACTGCCAATAAAGATGTGACTTTCGTATTTGCTTTGTCATGTTGGATTTTCTTGCCTCTTTAAAGAACCCTAATTAACTCAAACCCGGTTTACAAATTTCAATGTGAGCACTATTAAAGTGCTACTCTTCACAAAATTGTAATTGTGTCACTGTATGTATAACACATATCAAAGGGTCACATCATGCCAGTTTATACTTCTAGCTGTTTTTTTTTTTTTCTTCCCTATTTTGAAGCTTGTTCTTTATTGCAGTTTTCAAGCATAACAGCATAATCTTCTGACCATGTAGGCCAGAAGACAACATGGCTGTGAGTCATGCACAGAGGTAACAGAGCAATGTACAACACTCAGTTCATAATATAGCTAGGGCCAACTCATTATTATTAATTATTAGAATTTATATAATGACAACATATATTGCAGAGCTTTACATTTCTAGAAAGTGGATATTTGAAGGTGAAGATGGTCCTGCTCAAACAAGCTGACAATCAATGATACTATAACATAAAGCTGCGTACATCAGCATGTGCCTTTAGTGACAAAATGCGAGAGACACATTAAGTAAGAGACTAGCTATAATTCTAGATTATGCAAACGTGGTGTACCTATATTCTACAATTTTAGAACATGACCGGAGTGGACACCGAAACAAGACTTCACCCTCACCAGTGACAGCAGCCAGCAAATCCATCCTGCACTTTGTAGTAGTGTAAACTGCCTTGATATAAGGAATAAAACGTTGACCCAACCTAGACGATTGCAAGGGAGCAGTGACCGCCACATAGTGAAGCAAAGCCTTAACCACACAACGGATAAAGAAACCTCAGTAGAGTTTGTATTTGTATGACGCAAAATCGAAAATGCGACCCCTATAGGCAAAAACGAAAAACAGTTGACGTAAAATGCGAATACAACTGCGACCCTATGGAACAAGACCAGGCATAATAAAAGTGTCAACTTTGCCGAAAGCTGCAGAAGCCACAAGCTGTCCGTAGAACCAAATCTACGTCCAAAAGATGAGAATTCTAGGCACTGGAGGTATATACTGCTAGATATGAAGTAGCCGGCAAACTAGGTCCTGACCCAATGGACATGAACATGAGTCGCTGAAATGGTCGAACGGATAACATTGATCACGCGAGATACAGCTGACCCAGATAAAAGATATGGAACAAAAAATCGGTATCAAGGGAACAGGTGGTGTAAGTGGATTGGAATCCTTCTGCAGACACCAGCAACCCCATGTATGCCAGGTAAAATGTAGCACCATCTGGTACCATGAGTACCATTAAAGCTCCTTAGCTGACTGCGATAAGTTGACAATTGGCCAAGAGCCACTGAAAGCATCCAAGCCACTAGATCCAAGCAGTCTTGGGGATTAGTAGATGGAGGGACGGAAGGAGAAGAGGGTGTACGTGAGACCACTCCAGCTGGTCCGGAAACCATGCTTGACTTTGCCAGAAGGGTGCGACATGGAGAAGTGACACCCTCTGGACATGGATATGATGGAGAACTAAGTCCAACATCGAGAGTGGAGGAAACGCATGCATGGGTTTGCCAACTCTGGAGAAAGGCGTCAACCGCCTCGCACTCTGTGTCCGGGAGCCAGCTGAAATATCAGACGATTGGTTGGTGAGGTTAATAGGTCCACCCAAAGCAGGCCACAGAGTGTCTCCAATCTGCAAAAGAATGGTTTTGCCCAGCCTCCAATTGCTGCTGTCCCTCCAATCATGTGAAAAGTAGTCCAAAATATTAAGCCTCCTGTCATGTTGTAAAATTTAGGCTTGAATTGACACCTCTCCAGGATGACCCAGCAGTCTTGACTAGATTAGTAAATTGAATATGTAACAAACTGTAGTGAGAGGAAACGAATAACAAATCAAAAAAGAAAAGGTAGCCAAACAAAAGGAAACGGGAAGACAATGAGCTATAGCAGCCAGAATTGTTAGGTTATGACACCCCTATAAAATGAGGTTAAGGCTTATGGACAAGCAGGGTTAATGGAATAGGAAAATCACAACCAATTATAAAAATATAATTTATTGTGACAAATAATTAATAGTAATATGTAACATGCATTACAATAATCAGTGAATGGTATGACAATAGTATAATATATGGCAAAATATTATGGCACCAATAACCACCACCACAAAGATAATTTGTAGATCACTTGTCTTAAGGTGATGAGAATGTCAGTCCACATAGAAATTATCCACCAGTAATGGTCAGTAAACTAAGCAAGTATTAATACAGATCTCAGTATACATGATAATCACATAAGCTATCAGCAACATAAAGTTAAAATTAATTTCCAAAGGAGTTACATGTATAAATTACAGATTATGCCTTAAAGAATCTAAATAACAATTATTTTAATATTGACAATAAGAATTACAGCAATGCTACAGGAATCTTATAGATCTTAGTTTTAGAAACCCATCAAAGAATGTACATAAGAGTATTACACAGCACAGCTCAGGGTCATAAAATGGATGCTGACAGTTCGGATCAGTACACATATAATTAACTCCCTCACTGCTGGCTGCAATGCTCACAAAGTAAACACTTAAAGGGACACTCCAGGCACCCAGACCACTTTTGCCCATTGGAGTGGTCTGGGTGCCAACTCCCACTACTCCTAACCCTGCAACTGGAATTATTGCAGTTTTTTATAAACTGCAATAATTACCTTGCAGGGTTAACTCCACCTCTAGTGGCTGTCTACTAGACAGCCACTAGAGAGAACTTCCTGACTCATAGCACAGATTATATGTGCTAGAGCGTCGCTGGACGTCCTCACGCTGTGTGAGGACCTCCAGCGTCGCTCATTTCCTCATATGAAAGCATTGAAAATCTTTTTCAATGCTTTCCTATGGGGAGCGCTAATGCGCATGTGCGGCATTGCCGCGCATGCGCATTAGGTCTCCGCCGCTGGGCGGGATCAGTCTCGACCGACGGAGACAGAAGGAGGAGCGGCGCAGAGGAGGAGACAGCGAAGAGGGACATCGTCGCTGCCTCAGGTAAGTGACTGAAGGGGTTTTCACCCCTTCAGTAACCGGGGATTGGGGGGTGGGAGAGGGTACCTCCAGTGCCAGGAAAACTGATTGTTTTCCTGGCACTGGAGTTTTCCTTTAAGCATCGCAAACCAATACACAATATTTCACCTCACAAAATAGTCAACTATTCTTTACCATTCAATAACCATAAGAAAATTATAAGCCTTAAAATCGCTTTACTGTGGTTTCTTTCTGATACAATATTAACTTATCCCTGATTTATTAAAGATTTCAATATCTCTGGATAATAGTGTGATATGTTACACTTAGCAAATTACCAGTGAATTTATATATATAATTCTTTTATCTCAGCTGCAGTCAGAAATGTTGAATTATATAAAATTCCCTCTAGTTAATTATGATTTCAAAAGTTTTGAAATCTGATCAGCATTATTCAGGTATATTTCTGCTTTTAATAAAAATTAAATACTTGAGCAATTTTCTTAGTAGAATATTATTTTGGTATTCTGGAGATGTAATCCAATGGATGGTGAATGCAAGTAAGCGTGTTTAATGATAGAGAAATTAGCATGAGAATAACAGTCCTGCAAAATGTCTAAGTCCAGAGTTGGTCTGGCTAACAAAGAATTCAGAGTTTTAGAATTCCAGATGGGAAAAGAAGTGTGTTAGAGTAAGTATTACCAATAGTGTGATCCAGGAGTGTGTTCCTTTAAGAGTATGTCTCAAGAAAGTTTTTAAAAGTCTCTCTAGAGTATTGTGTCCCCACTTTTGAAGAATTCCATATCTTTAATTTTCACGTCAACTTTTTGAAGTGACCAATGGGATTAGAGGAGTGTACCTTATTATAATGATTGCTTTCATAGATTATAACCAGAAGATGGCGCAGTTGCATCACAGATATATTTATCACTTATTCCAATCACCACTTTGTCTGAGGGGTTAATTGAAAATGATGCGAAAAACTGTTATCTTTATAGCCAATCAGTCATAGATGGCTGTCACATTTTAAAGGATTCTGGTAGGTCTTAGCTAGACTACCAGTTGCCTTTTTCAGCTATAAAGTATTTATTTGACGCATCTGGACTTTGATTCAACCCAGTCTCACAATGGGGTCTTGTAGAAATCCCATTTATATAGTGAATAGAGTGAGAGAAAAAAAATGTCTGTTTCTTTTACATTCTGCTACAGCAGGCTGCAAAATTGAGTCACATCAGCTAAGTAGTGACTTTACGGTATAATTTAATTTAAATGATATCCAAAATAAGTCTGACACTACCCATTTATGACTTTGAAAAGGATATAAATTGCTGCCATTCATTATTCTGTCTTCTTGTTCTCTCCATTGATTATGACCTATGCAGAAATCAGTGAAACATTCTTGGACCTCCACTTACCCACTTTCTACTGGCTTGCTTTCAAATACACTGTTGCATTTCCGTTATCAAGAAAATGTCACCTCAATGATGACAAAACCACCTAGACATTACAAGTTTCTCCCATCAAACCAATTTAGCATATCCTCAACAACTGGGAAATTCAAAGACATTGCGTAGGAGAAGAATGCATATGTTGGTCACACCCAAATATGCATATTAACCAAATTCCACAATCCTGTTAAATCCCAAAATATCATGTCCCCATCTATATACCAAAACATGGAGTTAAACGTGTATCACATATTTATATTTTTTCATTTATTTAACAGTTCTTACATAGTGCTTTTATCCAGAGAGCATTACAATTTATGTAAAAATAATACTGGTCAGCTATGCTTCCAGTTTGGCCTTTCTTAAGGAGCTGCCTGACAGGCGAATCGTGTGTTGGGGGTTTGTGCATTCCTTACCTCTGGTGACAGCGATGTTTAGGATTCACTTATGAATTAAACCACTAGCTTTATTTTTTTTATAGAATTAGTCTAGTACTCCTCACCTTGTTGGTTTAGGTGTCCTTGAAGGCACATTCAGGATTTTGTGTTTTATACTCTCAGTTGCAGTAGTTTAGATGCCTGTATAGATACATTTTTTGTTCACATTTACCCATATGACAAGTACTTGTCCTGACTATTATATATCTCTTATATGTTAGGTATTCACCTGGGTTAATTAGTTATTTTGGATCCAGCAACAAGCTGATCATGATCTTTTTTCACTCTTGGATACATTTGAGTACTATATATATCTATCTATATATATATATATATATATATATATATATATATATAAATAAATATAGTAGCCATATACGTATAACAGCTACATGTTTTCTGCATATAGATTTTTAGTTTTATATTTGTTTTGATTCCTTTTGAGTAATTTTATGGTTTTAAATTCTGGATTAAAGGATATGTTTTAACCACAGGGAAGAACCTGTTTTCTCATTAAAATTATCCCTATTAGTAGTATCCCCACCCAGGGACGTTTTAGCCGCGAGGCAAAACAAGGCATTTCCCTTGGGCGGCATTTTCCAGGGGGCGGCAAAAAAAGCCGCCCCCAAATGCCCCGGGCAAATGTCTTGCCCCTGGGTTTTGTCCTGCCTAGGGCAGCACAAAACCAGGATACACCACTAAATTGATGAATACATTTATTGTTTCCCTTGGCTAATTTGTTTCTTTGTTAAATAATCCATGATGAATTTCCAGAGTTATAATATGTACAGTTGTGCTCAAAACTTTGCAAACCCTTGGAGCATTGGCAATATATGCACCATTTTTAAAGAAGTGAGAGGCAAAACACATTTCATTTATTTCTTATGGGATTCATGTTCAACTGTAGGTTACTAACAGTCATAAAACAAAACATGGCAACAAAGAAAAAAATAACATGACCTCTGTTCAAAAGTCTGCATACCCTTCGTTCTTAATACTGTGTATTGCCCCTTTAGCAGCAATGACAGTGAAAGCCTTGTTTACCCCTCTCCAAACATAGCGCTTATGTTTGTGACCATAAAGCTCTATTTTGTTCTTGTCACTCCAAATTAAAGTGTGCCAGAAGCTGTGAGGTGTGTCAAGGTGTTGTCGGGCATATTGTAACCAGGCCTTTTTTGTGGCATTGGCACAGTAAAGGCTTCTGACTGGCAACACGACCATGAAGCTAATTTCTGTTCAAGTTGTGACGTATTGTGCTCATTCAATCAACCACAATGTCTTTTTTCCAGAGCAGCGTGTATTTATCCTGAGGTAACCTGTGGGTTTTTCTTCATATCCAGTACAATTATTCTGACAGTTGTGGGTGTAATCTTTTTCGGTCTACCTGACCTTGGCTTGGTATCAAGAGATCTCTGAATTTTCCACTTCTTAATAAGTGATAGAACTTTGGATATCTTTTTTATATCTTTTTCCATCTTTCTAAAGTTCCATTACCTTTTTACGCAGGTCTTTTGAAAGTTCTTTTCTGCTCCCAATAGCTCAGTATCTAGCCTGCTCAGTGCATCCACGTGAGAGCTAACAGATTCATTAACTATTTATTCACAGAAACTAATTTTAAAAAGCCAAAGGTGTGGTAAAATAACCTTTAATTGGCGTTTTAACGTGTGTGTGTGTGTGTCACCTTGTATGTCTATAACAAGGCTAAACATTCAAGGGTAAGTAAACTTTTGATCAGGGCCATTTGGGTGATTTCTGTTATCATTATGATTTAAAAAGGAGCCAAACAACTATGTGCTAATAAATGGATTCATGTAATAACTATCCTTTAATAAAATAAAAATGTTTTTGCTTGATCAGTCATATTTTCAAAATGATGCCAACATTTCACAATTTCTGCCAGGGTATGCAAACATTTGAGCACAACTGTATGTGCAACACAAAAAGGGAACTACTAACAAATAAGTTATTTATCTGTCAAAACCTACTCTAAATTTTGGCCCACCATGTATTAAAAAGTAATATTTTATCAATGCTTATAACTCTTTAATAAAAATATTTTAAATATAACGGGTTCCCAACCCAGTCTTTAAGTACTCCCTACCAGTCCAGGATTTAAGGATTACCGGTACTCTGTTGTGTCTAAAGTGTTTTTTTTTTCTTCTAAAAACACCTTATACACAACTTGGTAATCCCTAAATCCTGGACTGGTAGGGCATGGTGTGCACAATATAGAATGTGACAGCAGATAAGAACCATTGGGCCCATCTAGCCTGCCCAATTTTCTAGATACTTTCATAAGTCCCTGGCCTATGCCACACATGCTTAAACTTCTTCACTGTGTTAACCTCTACCACTTCAGCTAGAAAGCTATTCAATGCATCCACTACCCTCTCAGTAAAGTAATACTTCCTGATATTAATTTTAAACCTTTGTCCCTCTAATTTAAGACTATGTCCTCTTGTTGTGGTAGTTTTTCTTCTTTTAAATATAGTCTCCTCCTTTACTGTGTTGATTCCCTTTATGTACTTAAATGTTTCTATCATATCCCCCCTGTCTCGTCTTTACTCCAAGCTATACATGTTAAGATCCTTTAACCCCTTAACGACCAAACTTCTGGAATAAAAGGGAATCATGACGTCACACATGTCATGTGTCCTTTAGGGGTTAACCTTTCATGGTAAGTTTTATCCTGCAATCCATGAACCAGTTTAGTAGCCCTTCTCTGAACTCTCTCTAAAGTATCAATATCCTTCTGGAGAAACGGTCTCCAGTACGCGTACAATACTCCAAGTGAGATATCACCAGTGTTCTGTAAAATGGCACGAGCACTTACCTCTTTCTACTGCTAATACCTCTCCCTATACAACCAAGCATTCTGCTAGCATTTCCTGCTGCTCTATTACATTGTCTGCCTACCTTTAAGTCATCTGAAATAATTACCCCTAAATCCCTGTCCTCAGATCTTGAGTTTAGGACTCTTTCAAATATTCTGTACTCTGCCCTTGGGTTTTTATGTCCAAGATGCATTATCTTGCACTTATCCACATTAAATGTCAGCTACCACAACTCTGAGCATTTTTCTAGTTTACTTAAATATTCTGAACAAAAATATTAATTGTGGCAGTCAGCTAGACCTTTATCCTCTTCTACATACCTTCCTTCTTTTGTTTGTAATCTAATTCATCCTTGTTTTACTTTCCTTTTCTCATTTATGTATCTAAAACATGTTTTGTCCCCTATTTGTGTTCTTCTTTTCTCTTGTGTGTGTGATTTGGAAGCTTTGATAACTTGCTTAGCCTCTTTATGCCTAATCTTATAGATCTGTCTATCTTCCTCGCTCTTTTTTTTAATATATAATTACTAACTTTTTGTTTTTTACTATTTTGGCCATATCTGCAGAGTACCACAGTGTTTTTTTTTTTTTTACTGACAAGCCTAATGCAGTTTTCTGTTGCCTTCAGCAGTGCAATTTTTAAATAATCTAATTTATCTTGGACTCCATTTAATCTGCTCCAGTCTGATTATGACTCCTTTACACATATTCTAATTTTAGAGAAGTCGTTTTTTCTATAGTCTAAAACTTTTGTTTTTGTGTGGTGTGACTCAGTCACTGTTCTTATATCTCTGGATCCTAGACTTTCACCTACAGTACTATCTGATACCAAATCTCCATTTGTTAACACTACATCTAGTGTGGCCTCTTTACAAGTTATTTATTGCCACAAGTTCATGGATCTTATTCCCTAAACTAAAATCATTTGTAGACATGACACTTTCTACAGGCACAGGCTGTCCTTGTTTTGGGGTGCAATTGAATTTATGTTTTATCGCCCTTTTAACCCTCCCCCCTCCTAGTTTAACCCCTAAAAGGACCACACTTCTGGAATAAAAGGGAATCATGATATGTCACACGTCATGTGTCCTTAAGGGGTTAAAAATACATCCTAGCAAAAACTCTGAACTGCTCACTGAGAACATTTGTTCCCATTTGAGAAAGATGCAAACCATCTTTTTCGTACAGTTTATTTCCATTCCAAAACAGGGCTACAAAAAGAAATGAAGCCAAATCCTTGATCCCGACACCATTCACGAAGCCACAAGTTAAAGTTCCTAATACGCATCCGCCTGTCGTTCTGAGTGTTATGCACAGGCAGAGCTTTAGAGAATGACAGTGTGGAAGCAACCTGGCACATATCATTGGACAATTACATCCAATTCCCCTTCCTGCTTTGCTCCCTTAACAATATTACAAATATGTCTCCTGTCTCTGTTGCAGTAGCTCCAGGAAGACATCTCACAATTCCACGATTGCCCAGCTCCACACCTCTTATGATAGAAATACGACTATTATTGTTATGACATGAAGGGGTGCTGCCCTGGAACAGCACTGTCCCTTTAAATGTGGGAACCAATTTAGCAAAGAAACGATGAATGAATTAAATCAAGAAATATATATATGATTTTTTATATATATATATATATATATATATATATATATATTTTTAAATATATATATATATATATATGGTTTTTTTTGTTCTTATATCCTTTTTGGTGCTCTTTAAAATATATATATATATATACTATATATATATATTTTAAAGAGCACCAAAAAGGATATAAGAACAAAAAAAACATATAATATATACACACACACAAAAAAAAAACACAAACAAACAAGATAACCACAATTTGTGCAGGCAGAGTATACTTAAATAGTCCTTTGGTAAGTAAAGTACTTGGGCAGGATTGTGCAGCCACCACTATAAATAGGTGGGACACAGATCCTAAGCCTCAAAGCAAAACATGACACCAGGGAACAAAGCCCGAAACAGGTCAAACAAAATAAGGCAGCAGAGTCAGAATCACTGGAAATAAGGTAGAGGCAGGAACACTGAATCAGAATACAGGATCAGGAGGCACAGGAACACCGGACCAAGAAGACACAAGAACACAGTATCAAGAAGCAAGGAGTCAGACTCACAGGAGACAAGAGACAATGATCTGACCAGGAGTGAGGGGAAAAACCAGACTATATAGGTGCTAAACAAGGACCAGGCGAAGTGCTAATGAAAAGACATTAGGAACAGTGCCAAACAGTGATAGTGGTGAGTGTGGGTACTGCATGCGGGAAAATCAACTAAGGAGTGTCGTGACAATTATACATTCACAGTTTATTCAAATTTTTTATCATTTTGGAATTTCTTTTTTTTTACTTATTTAATATTTTATTCTTTTTCTTATTATATAAAACATATACAACATCATATGCATTACCATTTCCTCATGTTGCATTGCGTGATACAATTTTCAAGTGTATACATATCTGACATACAATACATTAACTATACATTAACAAAAATTAACAAAAAGTCCAGACTGAGGGCTCTCTTGAGTCAGAATAGGTTTTAATTTAGTAATTTTACACTCCTATTATAGCGTCAAGCTATCTTTATATCAAATGTAAGCAGGGGCGGACTGAGAACCCTCAGGGCCCCCGGGCAAAATAAATCAAGGGCCCCCTTACAGGCCCCACCTATACTCCGCAGCAAGCGCCACCCATGTCCCGCCTCCATGCACCGCCTCCAGCCACACCCTACACAATCTTTAGACACAAGGAACAAAAGTGCAATAATCCCTTCAAGGCCCCAGTAGAGACTACAATTGAGGGCTAATGGGCCATGGAGGGGGGTCTTTCTAGCAGAGGCTATCTCAGTGTCCTTTAGAGAGTGTGTTAGAAAGAATCCCCTCCAGGCCCTATTAGAGACTACAATGGAGTCTAATAGGCTTGGAGGGGGTCTTTCTAACAGAGGCCATCTCAGTGTCCCTGCTGGAAACAGTCGCCTCCAGGCCCCAGTAGCGACTACAATTGAGGGCTAATGGACCATGGAGGGGGGGGAGCATCCTAGCAGAGGCTATCTCAGTGTCCTTTAGAGAGTGTGTTAGAAAGAATTTCCTCCAGGTCCCATTAGAGACTACAATGGAGTCTAATGGGGCCTGGAGGGGGGTCTCCAACACTCTGGTTCCTATTCACAATATAGCAACACAACATAGCTCACTGATACCTAGGCCAAGTTGGCTCCTCTTACCTTAATTACTGTTGCTGGCTGGCAGTCTGTGGGCTTGCTGGCTGCGGCTGGCAGGCTGTGGGCTTGCTGGCTACTGCCGGCAGGCTGTGGGCTTGCTGGCTACTGCCGGCAGGCTGTGGGCTTGCTGGCTGCGACTGGCAGGCTGTGGGCTTGCTGGCTGTGGCTGGCAGGCTGTGGCTGGCAGGCTGTGGCTTGCTGGCTGTGGCTTGCTGGCTGCGGTTGGCAGGCTGTGGGCTTGCTGGCTGTAAGCCTAACTGGTGGCCTGTGGGCTGGCTGGCTGGCTACTGGCCAGCCTGTGGGCTGGCTGGCTTGCTCACTACTGGGGCACTTGTAGATTATTTAAAGAAATAATCCATGCACAATAACCACTACTGCTCTGTGTAGTCGTTATGGTGCCAGGAGGGCCGGGCCCCCCTCCCAGAGTAAGTAGTCAAACCGTTTAAGAACAGTTTGACAACTTACCTGGGGTCTGCTGGGATATGAGGCTGTAGAAGGGTATAGGAGCAGTGGTGCAATGTGTAAGGGGTGCAGTGTGTGTGAAAGGTTCAGTGTGTGTGAATGGGTGTAGTGTGTGAATGTGTAGGGTGTGTGGGGCAATGTTTGTATGAGGGGGCTGTGTATGTGTGTGGCAATGTTAGTATGGGGGGCTGTCTGTGTATGGGTGGGCAGTGTATGTGTGTGTGAGGCAATGTGTGTAAATGTGTATGGTGTGTGTGGGGGCAGTGTGTGTGTGTATGGGGGGCAGTGTGTGAATGTGTATGGTGTGTGGGGGCAGTGTGTTTATGGGGCTAGAGTTCACTCTCACCACTGCGACCACCAAGAATCCCTGGTGGTCACAGTGTTGAGAGTGAACTCTAGCCCGTAGCTCCAGGGCTAGAGTTTACTCTCGCAAGAGCCGTAACGTTGCCGTGGTAACCGCGGCAACGATCTGTGCTCGCGCAAGAAGGACCCAGAGGAGCTGCAGGCTGAGCTCCCGGGTCCTCTCTTCCTCCCTCCCCTGCCGGCTGCCCGCACGGTGCCTGCGGACAGGGGAGGGGGCAATTGCCCTCCTCTTACTCCCCCCTCCCCCTCTTCTTACCCCCCCTCCCCCTCTTCTTACCCCCTCTTCTTACCCCGCTCCCCACTCTTCTTACTCCCCCCTCCCCCTCTTCTTACTCCCCCTCCCCCTCTTCTTACCCCCTTCTTAATCCCCCCTCTCTTCTTACCCCCTTCCCCCCTCTTCTTACTCCCCCCCCTCTCTTCTTACTCCCCCTCTTCTTACTCGTCTCTCCCCCTCTTCTTACTCCCCCTCCCCCTCTTCTTACCCCCTTCTTAATCCCCCCTCTCTTCTTACCCCCTCCCCACTCTTCTTACTCCCCCTCCCTCTCTTCTTACTCCCCCTCCCTCTCTTCTTACTCCCCCTCCCTCTCTTTTTACCCCCCTCCCTCTCTTTTTACCCCCCCTCCCTCTCTTTTTACCCCCCCTCCCTCTCTTCTTACCCCCCTCCCTCTCTTCTTACCCCCCCTCCCTCTCTTCTTACCCCTCCCTCTCTCTTCTTACCCCCCCTCCCTCTCTCTTTTTATCCCCCTCTCTCTCTTTTTACCCCCTCTCTCTTTTTACCCCCCCCTCTCTTTTTACCCCCTCTCTTTTTACCCCTCCTCCCTCTCTCTTTTTACCCCCTCCCTCTCTCTTTTTACCCCCCTCCCTCTCTCTTTTTACCCCCCTCCCTCTCTCTTTTTACCCTCTTTACCCTCTTCCCTCTCTCTTTTTACCCCCCTCCAACTCTCTTTAACCCCCCTCCCACTCTCTTTTTAACCCCCCCTCCCACTCTCTTTTTAACCCCCCTCCCACTCTCTTTTTAACCCCCTCCCACTCTCTTTTTAACCCCCCCACTCTCTTTATAACCCCCCACTCTCTTTTTAACCCCCCCACTCTCTTTTTAACCCCCCCCACTCTCTTTATAACCCCCTCCCACTCTCTTTTTAACACCACCCCTCCCACTCTCCCACTCTCTTTTTAACCCCCCCCCCTCCCCTGTAACGCGGCCGAGCTGCTGTGCGGTCCGCGGTGCCTGGCCGGAGTGATAGGAAGGTGCACACTGAGTGTGCACCTTCCTGTCAGTCCGGCCGGGTACAGGAAACAGAAACTCCTGTTCCGCGCAGAACAGAAGTTTCTGTTTCCTGTACCCGGCCGGACTGACAGAAAGGTGCACACTGAGCACCTTCCTATCACTCCGGCCGGGCACCGCGGACCGCACAGCTCCAGGGAGGGTAGGTGAGAAGCTGCAGCCGCCTGAGGCTCTTAAGAGAGCGCTCAGGCGGCTGCAGCATTTAAAGGGGCGGCCGGGCCCCCTGATGGCGGGCCCCCCTCCCGGCCGGGCCCTCGGACCATGTCCGCCCCTGAATGTAAGCAGGGTTTATCTATAGACTAGTTTTCCTGTATAATACCTAGCCAGTTTTTCAAAGTAATTGGTTCTTTAACTAGCCCTATCTCCATTTTCAGCTGATAGATTAATTGTGATTTTACTTCCTCCCATATTGGGGTTTCTCTGGTTTTCCATTTCCTAGCAATTGATATTTTAGCTGCTAACAATGTATGGATTATCAAGACAACATATTGATCAAAATTCTGAGACATATATAGTTGTAACAAAAATAACTGTGGTTTCTTGTCAACCTTAATTCCTGTCCATGATTCAATATTCATAGTTACCATAGACCAAAATCTTTTTATTAAACCACATTCCCACCATATATGTAGCATTCCTGCCTTATGTTCCCCGCAGCGCCAGCATTTATCCGATGCATCCGGGTACATTTTAGCAAGTTTATCTGGTACCATCTATTCATGATTTTGTATTGGAGTTTCACTAGGTTCAGACAATGTACATTTTTTATGATCAAATTCAATGCTTTCGTCCAGTCATCGTATCTTATGTTATTGTCTATTTCCTTTTCCCATTTTGATATTACTAGACCAATAATTTCTTCCGGGTCAATTTCTATTAAATTAAAACACTTTGAAACTAACTTTTTAATAATAGTATGGTCTTTTAATAGTTGTTCCAGTATTAAATGTTTCGCTGAATAATTTTTTAATAAGTGCTCTTTAAGATACCCCTTTATTCTTATATAGGTAAATATCTCTTTAGAATGCAGCTTATATTCGTCTGTTAAAGTATTAAAATCTTTTATCTTACCATTGTCTATTATATTGTTAATTTTGTTAACCCCTGCATTAATCCAGCTCTGGATGTTCAGGTCCATAATATTTTTTTGCAGCTGTCCAAAATCAATGCTAGTAAGCAGTTTGTCTTGTAAGTCTAGATCTTTTCTTAATTTATACCATATGGGGATTATATTGTTTAGGATCAAGCCCTTATCATAATTGCCCTGTCTAAGGTTTTTTCTATGATCTGTCTTCCAGAAAAGAGAATATATATCCTCCTTTATTTCATCGTTAAGCAGACTCTGTTCCATTTTAAACCAGATTTGTTCTTTTGCTAAATCGGATTGGGTTATTATTGCTTGTGCTATATTACAAACTCTCCAAGTATGATTTAATTGTGGAATTCCCAGTCCACCCGATTTTATCTTTAACCTTGAATGGTTTCGACTTAATCTAGGACGTTTTTGACCCCAAATAAATTTATTAATAATTGATTGTGCTAAAGATAGCCAGCTTTCTGAACAGTATAGGGGTAGCATGCGGAAGAGATACACCCACTTTGGGTATATATAGAATTTTATAATATTTATTCTCCCCCACCATGATACTTCAATTCCCTTCCAATTATTCAGGGTTTTTGCTGTATCTTTCATTAGCCTTAAAAAATTTTGTTCCATCATATTATTCGGTTCATTAGTAATTTCTATGCCCAAAACTTCCATGGTATTTTTTTCACAATTAAATCCGAATTTGTCAAATAACTTTTGCTTAATATTTAATGTGAGATTGAATGAAAGTGCTGTAGACTTACTTAAGTTTAATTTATATCCTGAATAGAGTGAATATTCCTCTATAGAATCCATGACCTTTTCCATGGATTTCACGGGGTCTCTCAGAGTAAGTACCACATCGTCTGCATACATTGTGAGCTTTAATGATTCCTTCTCTAGTTCTATTCCTTTTATAGAGTCATCAGCTCTGATTTTGTGTGCTAATGGTTCAAGACTAATCAGGTATAAGAGTGGGGACAGGGGACAACCCTGTCTTGTTCCATTTGTTAACTGGAACCATTCGGAAGAAAATCCGCTTCCCACTACCCTAGCTGTTGGAGTTGTATATAAAGCCATGATAGCCCTGGTGATATTACCTTGAATTCCAAAGCCAGATAGGGCTTTCTCCAGAAACTCCCACCTTACCCTGTCAAAGGCCTTTTCGGCATCTAATGACAGGGCAAGGAGGGGGATCTTGTGTCTGGTTGCCAGATCTGCCACATCTATCAATCTCCTAATATTAGAAGTTGGGGCTCTACTGGATATAAACCCCACCTGGTCCTGATGAATAATACTTGTTATTACATTAGATAACCTGTCTGCTAGAACAGAAGAGTAGATTTTAATATCACTGTTAAGTAATGAAATAGGTCTATAATTTATTACTAGTTCCAAATTTTTCCCAGGCTTTGGAATTGGAACTATGTGGGCCTTTAACAGTTCGCTGGGGATATTTCCGTATGACATAAAGTCATTAAATAGTTTGGTAAGTGGTTCTATTATATTACCCCTAAAGGTTCTATAAAAGCAATTACTGAACCCATCAGGTCCTGGTGCTTTTTTTGATTTTAATTTTTTAATTGCAGATTCTACTTCATTTTGTAAGATAGGTTCATTTAATACTTTCAGTTGAGCCTCTGTTATACATGGGAGTTTGAGTTCTGTAAAGAATTTGGAAATATCATCAGTACTATTTCCCCCGGGTAGATTATATAGTTCTGCGTAATACTTTTGAAATGCATTACCGATCTTCTCTGGCGACAAGACTACTTCTTCTCCGTTTATTTTTAATTTAGAGATAATTTTTTTAGTTTTTTCCTTTTTTAATCTATTTGTTAGTAGTTTATCCGCTTTATTCCCTTTATAGTACCAGTTTCTTCTTAAACGTTCTAACGCAAGGTTAGATTTGTTTATCAAAATATTATTAATACTCTCTTTTATTTTTTTAAATTCTTTACTTATTTCAAACGATATTTTTTTTTTATTCTGTTTTTCCAATCTATCATGATCTATATAAAGTTGTGCCAAGTTTTGTAAGTTTCTTTTTTTTTCCTCTGTGCCCACTTTTATAAAGCTTCCCCTGATTGTACATTTAAACGCACACCAGAGCGTAGATAAGGAGATCTCAGAATTATTATTTTCTCTGAAATAATCTTCTATAGCTTTTTGTATTGTGTCCACATTTTTTTTTTTTTTAACAAGTATTCATTCAATCTCCAGTTAGATCTAGTTTTAACAAATTCTTCTTTGATTTCTAGAATTAGAGCATTATGATCTGACCATGGGATATTAGTGATCAGAATTTTCTTGACCCTTCTAACAATGTTTATTTCTGTCAATATGTAATCTATTCTTGAATATACCTGATGCGGGAAGGAAAAACAAGTATAATCCCTTTCCATAGGATGCCATATGCGCCAAATATCCATAAGGCCTGCCTTTTTAATTGCCTCATTAAATTTTTGGGAGGATTGTTCTAACTGTCCCTTGTTCTCATTTTTTTTTTATTTATTTCTGTCCATATCAGGGTCTAGTATACAGTTGAAATCACCCATATATATTATTTTCCCTTGTTTAATTTTTTCGACTTTATTCACCAGTTTATTTAAGAACCTTATGGGAGCTTTATTGGGCGCATATAGATTTACAATTGTGTATATCTGATTGTTTATCTCTCCGATTATTATGAGGGTCCTTCCTTCGTCATCTGGAACTTGGTGAATTAACTTAAAATCTATCTTCGCAGAAATAATAATTGCTACCCCTCTTTTCTTGTTCTTGGGCATAGAGGACCTAAAAATATGTGGAAATTCTTTTGAGCCAAACCTATCTTTGTCATTTTTTAGCCAGTGTGACTCTTGTATTCCACATATGTGTATTGACTCCTTCCTAATAAAATCGGTGAGGATAACTCTTTTCTGCGGTGTATTTAACCCCCTTACATTCAGAGATGCTATTCTAAGCATAACTTAATTCTATCTGACCCCTTTCCCCTCAGTCTGGACAACCAAAAAATAACATAACATACAAGACATTGCACCCCTACATTTAACATTAAAATAAATGGTTCCTTTCCCATAGGAGCCATAAATATCCCTGCGTTCCTTCCCCCTGTGTGTCAGGAGGGAAGAAATTTACAAATTAACCACCCTATATGGTTAGGTGATGGGATATACTAACAATTCTGTCAAACGTATAAGAAATCTGCGAGTCACCCTGAGTTCAAGCGAGAATAATAATACGAAAGAAAAAAAAAAAAAAGACATTTTCTTTACATTCTTTACCTAAATTCCTTCTCTCTCCTCTCTCTTTTCCCCTGTATTATTTATCTTAAGTGCTCATGTCCAATATTATTTACTTAAAGTGTAATAAACTCTCTCTGTTTATTTTTTATTTATTTTCCCTGCCCTTCTCCCTTACTATTTATACTAATAATATCTATTCTTTCAGTGCTCAAGTGCTCCACTCCCTTGAATTTCTCTTCTCTTTACCTGGAACTACTATCATTTATTTGTGTGATATTCAAAAGTGTCTTATATTCCTTCACTTCTAACCCCCTTTGTCTTACTCATCCTCTTCCTCTCTATTTCCTTTCTTTCTATATCTTCTTTTATATTTGTGTAAATTATTTAATCATGTGAAATTCTATTTCTATTTCTCTAATTTTGTTCACCTCGTGTTAGTTTCTATAAAAGGGATTATATTAACTACCCTACTTTCCTAAATTTCTTATTCTTTGTTTCAAAACACGTCTTTACATAAGCTGCTTATCAGTGTTACCATTATATTTCCTTCCAACCAAAGTCTCCCATCAAGGGAAAAAGATAGAAGGAAAGAGCTCACGCGGGAGAAAAAAAAAACCAAAAAAAAAAAAAACCAAAGAAACCCTTTATAGGGCTACATTAGAGTTACCTCCTCCCGTCCCCAGTTCCCCAGTCCAATGCAGACCCATGCATCAATTATTTAACAGTTTCCGGAATCCGTTTCCACTTTTTCTCTATACCCTTTGTAGGGCTACTTAGAATTACCTCTTCCCGTCCCTTATTCGGGGGGAGGGGGAGGGGGAAGTCCAATGTAGACCCATACATCAATTATTTAAAAGTTTCGTGTATCCATTTTTGCAAACTCTGAACTTCTCTAAACACTTCCGCTTTTTCTCCATACATGAATCTTAATCCAACTGGGAACAACCAAATGTACTTAATTCCCATTTCTCTCAATTTAACAGTACATGAAGTAAAATTTCTTCTAGCCATTCTGGTACTTCTAGATAGGTCATTAAATATTTTAATGGATTCATATTTAGAGTCCTGTAGGGATTTGGATCTCATTGCCCTCATAATTTCTTGTTTGAGTCTATATGAGTTTAAAGCTGCAATGACGTTTCTTGGATGCTGAGCTGGAATATTGCTTGGGTTTGGGATTCTATGTATTCTTTCCGTGCAGTATTGACTATTAGTCTGCTGGACCCCCAAAAATTTACAAAGCTCTTGTAGAAATTCCTCAAGTCCTCCTGAAGACACTTCTTCTTGGATTCCTCTTATTCTGATGTTATTTCTCCTTGCTCTATCTTCGTTATCCGAAATCTTAGCCTCCATTAACGCCATTTTTTTTTCCATCTGTATAATTCTTTCTTCATTTATACCTTGTTGTAATTTTATATGATCCATTTTATCTTCCATTAGATTTATCCTGCCCATTATTTTGGCTATCTCTGTTTTGAATTCCCCCATCATTAGGTGTATTTCTTTCTTTATGTTTTCCAGTTGCGCTTGTGAGCACTCGTTCAAGAGATCTTTTCCAATCAGGCCAGTGTCTTTACTTAGAGGGTCCAACGTTTCGTGCTCGGGATTCATTTGTATTATAGGTTGCATTATGGGTTGGGCTACTCCGTTTATACTATTTCTTCTTTCTGCCCTCTCCTTGTCTTGGGGTGAGAAATAGTTTGAAAGTCTTTTTTCATTTCTTTGGTCGGACTTCTTTTCTCTTTTGTTTCCCAGCTTGAGTTCACCTTTTTTGTTTGCCATTCTTGCGCTTTATTGCGCATTCGTGTCAAAAGGTAAAAGGGAAGAGAAAAAAAAAAAAAAAAAAGAGAGGAAAAAAAAAAGAAAGTTTTTTTTTTTTTTTCCTTTGTGTTATTCAGTCTTTCTTTCGCTTGATTTTATCCGATATCTTGGGTTCAGGGGCTAGTGACTAGGGTCTCACAGCGTTCCACGGCTTTCAATTTTTATCTGGCGTTTTATTCTTAAGCTCCAATTATCCAATTATCTTAACCTTCAATTAGTGAACCTTAGAGCGTTTAGAAAGGAAAAAGAAATAATATTTTATCCAAACAATCCACAGGTCACCAGATGACTCCAGGACATTTACAAAATAGTACTTTTTCTTCTTGAAAGACTATTTTAACCATATGCAGTGAGGGTTAAAGATATTCCATATTATTCCATATATTCTGCATTATTCCATTTTTTTTTTATATCCGTCTTAGCTATTTTATATATATCTATTAGATTAACCACGCTTATCCAGAAAATACAACTCTCTCAACCAAATTTCGTTTGAAGCCTTTACACGCTTCTGTTAACGGAATTTTCACTGGTAATAAGTTAGTCACATATGACGAATCTCTCAGCCGGGATTGATTTGGAGCCTCTCCACGCTCCTACTTATGCAGTTTTTTAGTACGCCTATATACCAGTATATATCAGTATATCTTGGCTGAAATTAGTTTGGAGCCTTTGCATATTCCTATTAATGGAAATTTCAATAAGTCTATATAGCCGTATGTAGCAGGCATGTGTCCAGTATGTTCTCTGTATGCCGGTGGAGGGATAGAAATGCAGTTTTCTATTGGTTCTATTAATTATGCAGACTTATTCAGCTTGTTTATATGCTTGTTTATATGCAATTTGTATACTTGCGGTTAGGCTTGCGGTTAGGCTATCCTCTGCCTGCTGATACCGCCATCCTTTTTTTCCCGGCCTGCCGCCGCACTGGACGTTATACTGTGCTCGTCTGTCCGTCCACCTCGCGCATCTGCTCTTTCGTTCCCCTCCACTGCATCGGCTCCAACTTCAACCCTCACTCTGTCCTGGATCTCCACGCCGCCGGAGACTCTCCTGAGCCGCCTCCTGAGCCGCCTGGGTACTGGGTACTGCTCACGGTATATCCGTTCGTCCGTCACCGGCCACCGCCATGGACCCTCGGCCTCAGGTACCTCGCAGCTTCTCTAGTTTTTTCGCGGCTTTTCCCCTCACCATCCGCGGGACGTAACCAGCGTGCGGCGTCACGTCATCGCCCCTCCCTCTCTCCAAGAATACCATCATTTTGGAATTTCAAATAAGATAAAACAGCAAAATTTTAAAAAATCTCAGCGTTGCTTTTCTAGCGTCCACAAGCATGGCAAAACAAAGCAGAATGGAGGAGGAGCAGAGGAAGACCAGCAGGTGAGTGTTACGTGAAAAGTAACACTAACAGTTGGTAAGTTGATTTTCACATGAGGTTCACCTAAGAAATAAATAAATAACTGAAAAAAAAATTCTCCTTCACCAAGCCAATTTTTTAAGGCATTATTTCTAAATTTATGATCATTTTCGGAATAAAAAAAATAATGATCTACAAAAAATATAATTTTATTATACATCATATATTGCCCTGAACTTACAATCTATCTTGATATATATAATACACAATACAGTTTTGGCGTATACATTAATCTAGCAGGGTTATACAGTGAAAATGTCTGAATTCCAATCGGAATAGCAATTCTCATATTTAAGAATGTCGATTCAGATCAGAATTCAGTCATTCTAACCAAATCTGTATCAATTGGTCAGAGGAATCAGGTGTCTGGTTTTAAATCTGTGCTCTTTGTATTGGAACTGTATACAAAGTATAGGATTCAGAATATGTAAAAAGCGCTGATTTTAAGCTGAATCAGGACCAAAGGCATCCAGAGTGCTCTACCGAGTGTGTTTGAAAGCCTTTGTAAAGACGTTTTTCCACCTTGAAGTCTTTTGCAGTGCCTTAGTGAATAACCTTGTGATTGTAATAATACATGTGATTATATGGTCACTGTATATTTTAATATAAAGTTTGTAGAATGTTATATTATCGGCCACTAGAGGGCGATATATACCATAATATTTTTCAGCATTCTATTGTGCTTATTTATTGATTTCATATTTTCTAGTTCACACTAAGAAACAGGGGAAGGAGGTGGAAGCTATAAGGGAACACTCATAATGGGGTTTACCCATATGTGGCAAACCTAGCCACTTCTGGACTGTGATATATCGAGGTTGTCCGTAGGCTGTAAGGGGGGACTGTATATTCTATATTGTATGTGTATTCTCTAGGACCGTTCGCATGCTGGCAGCCCTAAGCTACCAGCATGCAAACCCTTCGTTTGACGAATTGCGGCTATCCGGGCCGTTCGCCAACCGAATACGGGCTCCCCAGGTGGACCACACGCTTAGAGTCGTGTGGCGCTCATTAACCGATTGCAACAATGTTGCAATCGGTAATTAAAGGCTCTCCTAGGTGGCCGTCGTTCGACTACCGACCATGCGGCGGTCGGCCATCTTGGATCCTTTGTCTCTCCAGCGGTGTTCGGTCAGCGAGCGCCTGGTACTAAAAACGGCTACTCAATGATACGAACACCGCCGGACTTCCAGAGCGTTCGGGAGTTCCGCTCTCATCACATTGTGTTCCCCATCGGTGTTCGGTAGTTTTAAACCGAACTCGATGGCTAAGTGTATTTCATGCGGCGTTCGGTCAGTTCAGCTGGGAGCTGAGCGGTATTCTCCCAAAAGATGCGCTCAGATCCCAGCTATCTACCGAACGTTCGGTCACTTAAATCTGCCGAATAAAACGTAAAAAACTTATTTTAATACAGATTGTCAGTTCTGCTGCACGAGGGGATAATCCACTTAATCGTCCATTTTAGTGGGAGTATCCTTCTCGTGCAGCACAGCCTGTTGGGAAAATTACATTGCATGATGGGAGAAATTCCCTGGATTCACTGTATGGAAACCCCTTGCATGGGGAACTGTATAAATATGCCAGCTGTGAATAAAGCCAGTTAGTTGACTCCCAAACTGTGTTTCGTCCGGTTATTGGGAGGATTGGGAATATTGCCTTACTTTTCAGCGCTGACTGTGGATGTACCTGTTATACCAGCGGAGATCGTGGATTTTAATATTGCACTCCACTACAATTGGTGGCAAGCGACGGGATAAAACCTTACAGCCGAAAAGCGCAATTCGTGCAATTATAACTGCCGAATAAGAAGAGGAAATGGCAAGCAGAATACAACGAAAGAACTGACTACCGAAAGTGAATGGAGACAGATTATTCTACGCTGAAGAAACAAACGTTAAAGGAACTGCTGGAAGCCAGGGGTAAGATAGCCAGCAGCATAACCAAGGCTACCCTAATTGCCGAGCTGATGGAGGGAGACCGAGGCCGCAGCGCTACACCCCCAGCAGTTATGGAAGAAACGCTCTATGAGAGAGAAATGAGGACCAGGCTAGCATTTTTGTCGCAGCCTGTATCGGATGCCATGATGAACCTGGTGATGGCAAATGTGCAGGAATACGTAATGGCACACAGCCCGCAGCACATACTGGCTCGAGCAGAGTCCGCAACCGGGTCCCTCTACAACCCGGTAAAAGCCAAAATCCCGTATCAGGCCTTCAAATCATTTTGCGAGGAAAAGGATGAGATTGATGGGTACTTGCAGGACTTTGAGAGACTGTGTGATTTGCATGAGTTAGAACGGACAGTATGGGTGCAACTGCTAGCAGGCAAGCTAGCAGGTCGGGCAGCCGAAGCCTACCGTGCTGTGCCCAGTGAGGACAGCAAGGATTACGAGAAGGTGAAGCGAGCCATATTAGAGAGGTATGCCATTACTCCAGAGGCATACCGACGCAAGTTCAGAAACTTGCGCAAACCAGAACGAGATTCGCACGCTGAATGGGCGCACAAACTAGATCAGGCCTCCCAAGGGTGGATACAGGCCAGCCAAGCCACCACCATGGAAGGGTTGCGCCAGCTGATGTTGCTGGAGCAGTTTTTTAATGGACTATCCCCTGAGACACAAGAATGGGTGCGGGACAGGAAACCCCTCACCCTAACTGAAGCCGCTAGATTGGCCGACCAACACTTTGATGCCCGGAGACACCATGGACCTATAGCCAAAAGCTACCCCCGACCCACAGGACTACCTAGCGCTACACCACCTCCAGCGCACACAGCCTCCCCGTTTCATCCTTCCCAAGGGAATTTACCTCCACCTTCCAGATATAACGGGCGGGCCAACATCCAATGCCACTCCTGCAAACAATGGGGCAAATGGCCCGGGAATGTACCCAAAACCGTGGCAAGCCCGTCTGGAATCAGGGGCGCCCAAACCCGGTACCCAGGGCTGCTGCCCATCATTATCAAAGGGAACCGACCACTCAGGAGTTGTGGAGTGTTCATGCAGAGAAACCCCTGGGTATATTACATGAAGTAAAGTCAGTCCGAGCCACCGATAACCGGCAGCATCACCGGCAGCTGGTAACCCTAGAGGGGAAAGAGGTTCAGGGGCTGCGGGATTCGGGAGCTACCTTAACCCTGATAGCACCCCATTTGGTCTCCGAGGGGACACATACTGGCGGATCTGTGGCAGTCCGGGTAGCCGGGGGAGCGGTATACCGACTGCCCACTGCGAAAGTACATTTGAACTGGGGTGCGGGAGAGGGGACAGTAGAAGTGGGACTAATGCAGAATTTACTGGCAGATGTTGTTCTGGGGAATGATTTGGGCCAGATGACCTCTGCTTTTGTCCCACAGGCTCCCTACCAGGAACGTCTTATGGTGACATGCTGTTTATTTTTTACCTGAATGTAAGTTATTAAAACTTTTTTTACTTAAACTCTGGAAGTGCACTACAATTTCTGTATATATTTTTTCTTCTGAGATATATACATGCATTCGTTGATGAATATGTGAGGAGGGACAACACATTGGATATTGAAGAAAGAGATACCTTTCAAGGCTGTTTTAACTCCAACAATTTGTGAGTGTCCAATTGTGATTACACATTAATACCAGTCCCCACACAGTTATACGCTATGTTTCTTTATTTTGCTTGTGTTTAGCAGATTTTCCCCTATCCTATTTGCATATATCTATTGAAGACAAGAGGAAGTCTTCGGGGATTCATCCAGGACACTTCACCCAAAATTCAGGGGAAGTCCCGGTTTGCTCCAAATTTATATATTTCTCACTGGGGTTGTGTTTCACATATATTGTTGTTTTTGTCCCTACCAGGAAGCCCATCCAGTGACCACACGGCAACAGGCTCGCACCATGGCTCCACCAACACACTCTGAGGCTCAGGTAAGAGACCAAGACCCCCACCCGACACGTTTATCCTGGGATACCCCGACTAAGTTTGAGGCTGAGGTGAAGTCAGATCCCACACTACAGATATACAGGGACCGGGTACACACTGACCAGGCAGGGTCAGAGGGGGAGCGATACACGTGGGAGAAAGGGCTACTGTATCGCATTGCTGAACGGGAAGTAGGAGGGTCGGTCACAGTAACGACTAAAAGTTAGTGGTACCCCAGAAGTATAGGCAGGAATTACTTAGGATTGCACACGACATCCCCCTGTCTGGACATCTAGGGATGACCTGTACTCGATATAGGTTGACCCACGCTTTCTTCTGGCCAGGGATTTCTAAGGACGTGAGACAGTACTGCACTTCCTGTGACATCTGCCAGCAGGTAGGCAAGCGGGGCGACCGCCATAAAGCCAAACTCTGCCCCCTTCCCATCATCGAAGAACCCTTTAGTCGGGTGGCCGTAGATATAGTGGGGCCCTTACCAAAACCCAGTCCCTCCGGGAAAAAGTACATTTTAACGGTAGTAGACTATGCCACCCGGTATCCCGAGGCTATAGCCCTCTCCAATATTCATGCCGAAACAGTGGCAGAGGCCCTAATGAAGGTATTCTCCAGGGTAGGGTTTCCCCAAGAGATCATATCCGATAGGGGCACCCAGTTTACCGCTGAGGTCACCCAGCAATTATGGAAACTATGTGGCATTAAGCCGATAGTAAATTCAGTGTACCACCCCCAGTCCAATGGCCTATGCGAAAGGTTTAATGGTACACTGAAACACATGCTCCGCACATTTGGAGAGGCCCATAGAGACTGGGAAAGGTTTTTACCCCATTTAATGTTCGCGTACAGAGAAGAACCCCAAGAGTCCACAGGGTTTTCCCCGTTTGAATTGCTGTTTGGGAGGAGGGTACGGGGCCCGCTAGACTTAATCCGGGAGCACTGGGAGGGGGAGAGTAGTCCCGATGGGACCCCTATTGTATCTTACGTGCTGGAGTTTAGGGACCGACTGGAGGCACTAACTCAGGCCGTGCGCACCAATCTCCAGGCGGCCCAACAACGCCAGCGCCGCTGGTACAATAAGGGGGCCAGAGACCACAGCTTTCAAGTAGGACAAAAGGTTTTGATTTTAAAACCCGTCCGCACAGACAAGCTGCAGGCCATCTGGCAGGGCCCATACCAGGTGGTGGAACAGAAGTGTGACACCACCTATGTGATTGGCCCCTGCTCAGGGGTAGGGAAAAGACGCATGCTCCACGTGAACATGCTCAAACCCTACCATGAGAGGATAGAGGATGTGGCGGCGATATGCGCCTCTGCCTCGGAGGATCAAGAGAATCTGCCCCTACCTGACCTCTTAGAACCGGAGGAACAGACAGAGCCCTCCAAGGGGGTTCAACTGGGGGAGCGGCTAAGCCCCCAAGAGCGTGCCCAGGTACAAGCACTGATTGTAGCTAAAGGAGCTACCTTCTCCAATTTACCTGGGTACACTCCGCTAGCCACCCACCGAGTTGAAACCCAGGGACAGCTACCTATGTGGCAGGCTCCATATCGTGTCCCCGAATCAGTGAGGGCACATATGAAGACTGAGCTGGACGAAATGTTGCAGCTAGGGGTTATCGAGCCCTCCGATAGCCCCTGGGCATCGCCGGTAGTGCTGGTACCTAAGAAGGACGGCACGACGCGGTTCTGCGTCGACTACCGGAGGCTAAATGACAAAACCGTGTCTGATGCCTACCCGATGCCCCGGATAGACGAGCTGCTAGATAAGATGGCCCGTGGCCAGTATCTCACTACCATAGATTTGTGTAAGGGATACTGGCAAATTCCCCTAGCCGATGATGCCATCCCCAAGTCGGCCTTTGTCACCCCGTTTGGCCTGTACCAATTTCGGGTCATGCCATTCGGGATGAAAAACGCTCCGGCAACCTTTCAGCGGATGGTAGATCGGCTACTGGACGGTTTCCAAAGTTATTCATGTGCGTACTTAGACGACATTGCCATATTTAGCCAGACCTGGGAGGAGCACTTACAGCATATCGGGGCCATCCTAGATCGTATTGGGGAGGCAGGGCTAACCCTGAAACCCAGCAAGTGCCATATCGGGATGGCAGAGGTGCAGTATTTGGGTCACCGGGTGGGGTGTGGGCAGCAGAAACCCGAGCCGGCTAAAATTGAAGCTGTGGCCAAGTGGCCTACCCCCAGGACCAAAACTCAAGTGTTGGCATTTCTAGGTACCGCAGGGTACTATAGAAAATTCGTGCCCAATTACAGTGCCCTGGCCAAACCCCTGACTGACTTGACCCGCAAGAACCTTCCCCGACAGGTTGTCTGGGCCCCAGAGTGTGAGCAGGCATTCCAACAACTCAAAACTGCTTTGACTAATGCTCCTGTACTTGCCACTCCTGATCCAACTAAAAGATTTCTTGTTCACACAGACGCTTCAATGTTTGGATTGGGAGCAGTGCTGAGCCAAGTAGGAGCAGATGGCGGAGAACATCCCGTAGCTTACCTGAGCCGAAAGTTGTTACCCCGGGAAGTAAGCTACGCCGCCATTGAAAAAGAATGCCTGGCCGTGGTGTGGGCCCTCAAAAAGTTGCAACCTTATTTGTATGGACAACCCTTTTCCCTACTCACAGATCACAACCCGTTGGTGTGGCTGAACCGTGTGGCTGGGGACAATGCCAGGCTGTTGCGCTGGAGTTTGGCGCTGCAGCCCTTTGACTTTACGATCCATTATCGCCCAGGGAAGCAAAACGGTAACGCCGACGGGTTATCTAGACAAACTGAACTGGAAAAATGATCTGTGAGTACTCCCCCGGACATCCCCAAGCCGATCCGTTGGGATCAGACTGTGTATGCCGGCTTGGTTCTGGGGGAGCATTGTGGCAAACCTAGCCACTTCTGGACTGTGATATATCGAGGTTGTCCGTAGGCTGTAAGGGGGGACTGTATATTCTATATTGTATGTGTATTCTCTAGGACCGTTCGCATGCTGGCAGCCCTAAGCTACCAGCATGCAAACCCTTCGTATGACAAATTGCGGCTATCCGGGCCGTTCGCCAACCGAATACGGGCTCCCCAGGTGGACCTCACGCTTAGAGTCGTGTGGCGCTCATTAACCGATTGCAACAATGTTGCAATCGGTAATTAAAGGCTCTCCTAGGTGGCCGTCGCTCGACTACCGACCATGCGGCGGTCGGCCATCTTGGATCCTTTGTCTCTCCAGCGGTGTTCGGTCGTCGAGCGCCTGGTACTAAAAACGGCTACTCAATGATACGAACACCGCCGGACTTCCAGAGCGTTCGGGAGTTCCGCTCTCATCACATTGTGTTCCCCATCGGTGTTCGGTAGTTTTAAACCGAACTCGATGGCTAAGTGTATTTCATGCGGCGTTCGGTCAGTTCAGCTGGGAGCTGAGCGGTATTCTCCCAAAAGATGCGCTCAGATCCCAGCTATCTACCGAACGTTCGGTCACTTAAATCTGCCGAATAAAACGTAAAAAACGTATTTTAATACAGATTGTCAGTTCTGCTGCACGAGGGGATAATCCACTTAATCGTCCATTTTAGTGGGAGTATCCTTCTCGTGCAGCACAGCCTGTTGGGAAAATTACATTGCATGATGGGAGAAATTCCCTGGATTCACTGTATGGAAACCCCTTGCATGGGGAACTGTATAAATATGCCAGCTGTGAATAAAGCCAGTTAGTTGACTCCCAAACTGTGTTTCGTCCGGTTATTGGGAGGATTGGGAATATTGCCTTACTTTTCAGCGCTGACTGTGGATGTACCTGTTATACCAGCGGAGATCGTGGATTTTAATATTGCACTCCGCTACACCATACAAACTACCAAGGTAGTGAAAGAGGGGGGAGAGAACAATTGAGTGCCCTAAGATGAAATTAAAAATTAACTTTTAAAATTATTATTGATTTACCCCTGTACGTACTGTCCACTAACATTGAGGATCTTTATCTCGAACCTTGGTTAAGTAAAGGCATTAATAGAATAAATCAGCTATACCAACAACAACAGATTAGACCTTTTGAAGAGATCAAACAAGCTTTCTCCCTCTCATATAGAGAAAGTTTTACGTACTTAAGGATAAAAATTTTTTTATTGAGGCATAGAATAGTGGAGCTATCTGAGGAATTACAAATTTTCTTGAATTTACTAAATATCAGATACAGTAAAAACTTAGTCTCTAAATGTTCGAAAATTTGCAGCAAATGTAAGTCAACCCCTGAATTTCCAGCCTTAAAAGCATGGGAAAAAGACCTACAAATTAGTATTACGAGAAACGAATGGCTTAAGGCCAATTGCGCAGTAATGAAAGCTTCACATTGTTTAAATCTATCAGAAAGTCATTATAAGGTTATTAATAGATGGCACTATGTCCCAGCTAAATTAGCAAAAATATATCCAGGAATGCAATATCCCTGCTGGCGGTGTGCTTCCTCTAGAGCAGACTATGTGCACATATGGTGGTCGTGTCCGATTATATCTCAACTATGGCAAAAGGTAGCGAAATTCTGCAGAGAAGAAATAGAGGTGGATCTCGATTTTACTTGTAGCTCTATGATATTACATATTGGTTGGCCCATAATTCCAAAGGATAAAAAAGAAATAATTATCCACATCCTTATAGAAACTAAAGCCACTCTTGCAAGATTCTGGAAAACTCCAGACTCCCCGTCCTGGGAGATGATAAAACACCAGGTCCTGAATAATTGTATAATGGAAATAGGGATATTGAGACAAGATAATTATTTTAATCCACGAATTGAACTATGGCAGAAATGGATTGTAAAACTAGGAAGAAGAAGTGAGATTTAACACACATTAAGGTTTATTCGTTTGGGAATTCTAAAAGGGGTAGTGGAACCTGTGCATGTATTTCTAAGAAAGCAATAGTTGTTCGGAGCCTGTTGGGTAGAAAGAATGATTCTTAAGTTTGCTTTTTTAGGCTCCCAGGAGTAATACGTGACTAACTCTCAGCAAGGAGCAGTGTTTTTTTTTTTTTCTTTCTTTGAGTGTGAATGAGTATACGTCTTTGTGTTTTGGTGTTTTTTTTTTTTTCTTAAGATTAATACAGGCAGGTAGGAAATGTTATCAAAAATATAAATACATAAGGAAGAGACATGTTGGAAGGAGAGAGGGGAGAGAGAAAGAGGAGAAATGAAGGGTTTTTTTTTCTTTTTTTTTTTTAGCAATTATGGTATTCATTTAAAACTTTTTCTCCTCTCTGTCCTGAAAATTATGGGATTGTGATTGAATTGTAATGTTTCTACATATACCTCATGTCATCGCCCTTTTAATGTATAAAAGTTCAATGTTTAAAAGCAAAAAAAAAGAAAGGGGAAAGAGAAGGGGGAAAGGTAAAGGGAGGGAAAAAAAGAAAAAAAAAAGAAAGAGAAATTTAAATTTTGTATGGAAAGGGAACTGGCTAATTGGTCAACATTATAAAAAACAAGACGCTTATGAGTCTTGGCTTAACAAAATTTAAAATCAAAAGTGTTTAAACATGCAAATAGTATATAAAGTATAATAGATAATTGCGAACTATAATATAGAGGAAATAACTCCTGATCTGTATGGTCTTAAATGTAAGTTTATGTTTAATTTGGGCTGGTTAATTCATATACTCAGATGTTTGAATTTTCAAACAGAGAAATAAAGTAAGAGTAACATGAACCAGAAAGAAAGAGAAGAAAAATGATATGTTGTACAACCCAATTATGTATTGTCTAGTTTTTATGTCTTGTAATAAAATTTGAAAATGAAATAAAGAATATAAACTAAAAAAAAAAAAAAATTAACTTTTAATGATTATGTTTAAAATAAACGTACAGTGCTATGTATCTCAAGAAATAGAAATTAGAGAATGGTTGTAACCAATATTAAATTAATTGTAATCAATACATAATGTAGTTTAATATTAGATTACTATTAAATAGGATACAAAATAGTAGTGAGGAGCTTAGATCTACAAATAAATAGTAGATACAAATGTGAAAACCTATAGCAAGCAACAGAGGATCTGTTCAGAAGTTTTCAGAATGCCTCTGGGAGATACAGACTGCAACGGTACAATGTTGCAGTTTACAATTAACTGTAACCAAAATTGTATAACTGAGTTCTATCTGGAAAAAGCACAATAGCTGTAACAGAAACTGTATTACGAAGTTCTGTCTGAGGGGAGCAAAAAGGCTCTGGATAGCTCAGTAAAGTAAATGAGAAAAACCTCAAATAATAAATAAATGGTCACAGAAAAATCAAGTTTGCTAAGGTAATAGCTGTTCACCACTTAACCCCTTAAGGACCAAACTTCTGGAATAAAAGGGAATCATGACATGTCACACATGTCATGTGTCCTTAAGGGGTTAAAGAGCCTACCTGTATTATTGTTGCAATACAGAGGCTATCTAACAAGGCTGTCTGAAACACTGGGAACGGATTGCCACATATAAAACATTAGTAACCCTGGTGCAGATACCAAGTTTCGTTAGGAAGGTAAAAAATGGTACCTTCATATGTCGAGGTGTTCCTAGTGGGCAGTTTAGGAGTTGCATAGATGGTATGAGACCTAGAAGGGGAGACGGAATCTCTTAGTGAATGAACAAAGTGTAGATGGGGAGGGAAGAGAGACAATCGCTAAGGGTCTTATATAGCTGGGTTCAAATATAGCGATTAAGCCATATTGAAGTGAAGGATACCCGGATATGAATCTAAGCTGACTGAACTCCTGTGGAGAGGATAAAAGTTACTGTGAGTGTATGAAAGGGGTGAAATTGAATTCTTCATTTAAGCCAGCTGGGGCGAGAGTGTTGAATGCATAGATCCACCTAGACTCTTTTTGGAGAAGGATGAGATTAAAATTTCCTTTTCTGGGAGTCTAACCACTGAAGCGATCGGACGCATGGCCGCAGAGCTCCGGGACAAAAACGAAAAAATAATCGAAAAACAACCGAAAAAAAGGGGTTACGCCACCTCAGACATTCACCGGAGGGACCACTTACCTCACCTGAACCACATGGGCCGTAAGACTAAAAAACAAAAGCCCGACAAACCCCGGCCGGGCATGAGCATCGGGGACCTCTGGAAGCAGGCCCTGAATGCACCAGGCCCCAACATGGCGTCTCTGCACGGCGGCTGTTCGGACTTCGACGACGAAATGTCGGATGAAACGGAGGGGGAGTACTTACACAGAGGCAATCGCCACAGAGGCAATCGCCGGCACGACAGGTACCCCCACCGCCTACAGCAACTTCCACGCCGGTCACGATGGAGGCAATTAGCAAGCTAATGGCGGACCACCACCAGAAAATCTCAACAGATGTGGCCGCAATTCGTGACGACCTACGCGGACTGTCCAGCAGACTGGGAGTAGTGGAAAGTACTTCCAACACCCAGGCGGCCCAAATCAAAGAGCTGCAGCGAGCGGTCCAGGAGCTTAAGCAACATAGTCTCCTCGCGGAACGCAAGCTCAACGCCCAGGAAGATAAGCGGCGTCAGAACAACTTGAAAGTCAGGGGAGTAGCGGTAGACATTACAGAAGCTGAACTTCCACATTTCACCCGGCGGCTTCTAACGGCACTTTTGACCCCCAAAATGGCCAAAGCGACCCAACTAACGGGCATATTTCGCTTGCAGAAACCAGCAAAGGCACCAGCTTCAGCCACCGGAGACTTGGTGATTCAGTTCCTGAACCGCAGAGATAAAGCTGCGGTACTAGCAGCCTCCAGAGGTCAGCCAACCTATCATTTCGAGGGGATGGAACTCTCCTTTTATGCAGACCTCTCTGGTGGAACGTTAGCATGGAGGCGGTCGCTGAAACCGTTCACCACCTTACTGCGCACACATCAACTGCAGTACCGATGGGGCCCAGCCAACACACTGCTTATTGCCAAAGGGGACACAACACATGTCATACACGACCTACAAGAAGCTGCAGCAGCATTAAGAGGCCTGGACCTCCCCTCGGACTCCTTGGGACAAGAGGCACCTACTTCCTCTCGAGGCCTAGACCCCGTAAATGCAGCGGAATTCCAACCCAGACAGAGAGCCACTGAGGCCTATGCAGCAGCCACATCTTGAATTCTTTACCGCATTGGACTCGCCAACGCCAGACATGGGCGGAACTGCCCGCCACGCTGCCCGTTTTATAAGATACTCCAGACCAGGTCCAGAACGAACTCTGACTAAAGAGACATACCTGGCCTCCGACATCTTCCTCCAGCCAAAGGCGCACTGAACTTCCACCCCAGCACGACCCCTGGTTAACGAAATTGCGTGTGCTGCTGCCCGCTCCTCACACTCGCAGCCTATACGTTCTTTAGGACTTACTCAGAGGTTCAATACTGTTGTTTATAACGTTATAGATTTCATTTATATTTGGTTAACCACTGGTAAACTATTTGTCATTGCATGTAATTAGTTCCATTCCAGCTTACCCTAGCGACACTAGACCACCACGGTACTCCGTGGTGTGCAAACATTGCATGCAATCGGTTCACACTATTACCGCAGGCAAACATCAGGAGCCAATGGTCTCTACACACATTTTATGCAAATACCGGATTCATCAGTTCAGCGCAATCGAAACATGTCATTATTTTATGCAGACTCCCGGTGCATTCACTATAAGTAACAACTATGTGCACACGATCAACACGATTCACACATACAACGACCTTAAGCGACAGGTATAAGCAAAGGTTTCAATACAAACACTATCCAACCGTTATAGGCAAATACTGGGTACAAATGGCCTGGGCAACCTCTATAGGTATATACCTTATGCAACCATACTATGCACCAGTTATAGGCAATTATAATCAGCATGTATTTTTTGCAATCGTTTTCCGTATCTGGTATAGGCAGCCGTTATATACAGTCGTTTTATGCCAATGTTATGTGCAATTCCTCCTCAGAAATGTTGCTTGAAATTGCGATAAGCGCACGGACTCTGTAAATGTTTTGTAAATGTTAATGATACGCAGATAGGCCTGCCCGAACAACGGGTAACTTGACACCCAATCCTTACACACCAATAGGTACAGCTAGGTAAAGTTAAATGAGCCACCACACAGCATATAAACACGCGACCACCAGGTAACTCATCTGGCACGTAACCCAGCAAATAGACTTACCAACACGAGTGCAGCCACTCTAGCACGGTATCATACAACCTGATTCTTAATTGCCCCATCCGCACTTATTGTCACTAACGCCCTTACAAAAGCAGACACTAACGTCCCCATACCCACCGGACAAGAATAAACCATACACGCCCTGGAATTCAGCAGCGGGCTCAGCTTATGACACCACGTCAATATTGAGTCCGGAAAATAGCGTAGATAAGCATTCATTTATACCGGAAAAGAAACCGAATATGCTTCGGAGATTTTTTCCTTCCTTGTCACACTCACACTCACAGTAGCATTTACTTTGTTATAACCACGCCGGAGGAACGGCTAGCAAATGGATGTTAGGCCAATTATGCCATATTAATGCTTCCATGTACCAACTAAATTGTTAACTGTTCAACGCATTCAGATTAATACACTGACATGTTTTTATTACCTTGATGTGTTTAAGCTTTCTGCGAAAAGCTAGTTCTATGTTTATATATAAAAAAAAAAGTGCAATACATCTTGACAAAGCTTGTATCCAACAGTGCACGTCTAAAATAAAGAATTAAAAAAATTTTTTTCCTTTTCTGGAGTTAAGGGTAACTCTTTCCAAGGCCTGGAACGAGAGGTGGTTAGGGTTTCCATCGTGAAAATTCCATATATGGTTTGCTACAGGAGTGCTGAGATTCAGATTTTTCACTGAGTTAACATGCTGTAAAATTCTTCTCCTTAGTTCTTGGTAGTTTTTCCCTAGTTCACACTAATGTTTAATTATGTATTTTAGCCACTAGATGGACCATTGTACATCACTAAACCAATGTACTCAGAATTCTTTTTTTTTTTTTAAACGTTTTTCATTGTTTTAATTTATAAAAATAACAATTGTACATTTTTGTCCACGTTTTAACAGTAAATAATGTTTAGACATTATAGTGTATGGACAGTGACAGAATAATAAGGATCTTTGTTATGGTTACATTATCAATACAATGAGTGGCAACACAAAGATCGTAATGAAATAAAAAATGAAATAATAAATGATAAAAACTGGGGAAAAAGGAATAAATTGTACATCCCTTCCCTGTCTTTTCTATATAAAGAGTACCCTGGTATTGCTCTGTCCCAGTAATTTTTCTCATTATACCATGTGTAACGGCACCCCCAGACATAAAAGGGTTAAACCGCCGTTTAGTAGATCTTCTCTTCCAGAGACACAGGCACAGCTACTGCAGAACCCCAAACTCCCGAACAGGATACCAAGTAGCACTCCAAACTCCCGAACTGGAACCTTACGAATAGCTGCTAGCAGCTGAACAGGAAAAGCACCCAAGCGGCTTACACTCCTGGCAATCAGTCTCTAACAGCATACAGTAAATTCCCCCAAGAACGAGACAAGGCTCCGTTTTGAGGGTCAAGCAGTGAACAGACAGAGCTGTGGGTTTATTGTTCTTATATACACATTAGTACCACCCACAGGGTTTTGGAAAACAACCAATAAACACGTACAATACACTCAGACACTCCCACACAAAATCATCCCCTCTGCCTGTGATACAATTACCTTACACAATGGGTAAGGGTATTATCACAAGCAGAGAAATACAGTTTTTCCACATTATTCATAACTTTAAAAGTATGCATCACATTCACATAAATGGCGCTCAGATCTCATACATACAGTTCATTTGCCATGGAGCCAAAGTCTTTCACATAGTCTTTCATTATACGAATGGGCTCCATGGCATAGCTATCTGGGGTATCACTATTCAAATAGGGCAAGTACCGAAGGACCCGACTTTCATGTCTTTGCAGGGGAAAACCAAGCTTTTTAACATGGGGCCACAGTCCAGAGGCAACAGGCGGGCAACTAGGCTCCTCCAATGCAATGTGGCGAGATTGGTCTCGTCACACCATGTCTCAGTGACAGCGAATAAATCTACATAATCAGTTGCCATTATTGCCACAAGTTCATGGATCTTATTCCCTAAACTGTGAGCATTTGTAGACATGACTCTAAGGTTATCATTTTTTAATACAGTTGCGACAGGCACCTTCTGTCCTTGTTTTTGGGGGAAATTGGATTGATGTTTTATCACCCTTTTGCCCCCTCCCCCCCTAGTTTAAATACATCCTAGCAAAACCTCTGAACTGCTCACTGAGAACATTTGTTCCCTTTTGAGAAAGATGCAAACCATCTTTTTCGTACAGTTTATTTCCATTCCAAACAGACCTACCATGAGAAATGAAGCCAAATCCTTGCTCCCGACACCATTCACTAAGCCAAAAGTTAATGTTCCTAATACGCATCCGGCTGTCGTTCTGAGTGTTATGCACAGGCAGAACTTCAGAGAATGACAGTGTGGAAACAACCTGCCGTATATCATTGGCAAAAACACTAAAAACTTCCTTAACCTCTGAAACCTCATTGCAAGCCAAGTCATTTGTCCGTAAATGGACAAGTACATCCAATTCCCCTTCCTGCTTTGCTAGCTTAACAATATTACAAATACGTCTCCTGTCTCTGTGGCAGTAGCTCCAGGAAGACATCTCACAAGACCACTATTGTCCAGCTCCACACCCTTATGATAGAAATAAGACTATATTATAACTTCACAGTTTATTAAAGTTTTAATTATTATGGAATTTCAAATAAGACAAAACAGCAAAATTGAAAAAATCTCAGTGTTGCTTTTCTAGCGTCCCCAAGCATGGCAAAACAAAGCAGAATGGAGGAGGAGCAGAGGATGGCCAGCAGGTGAGTGTTAAATGAAGAGTAACAGTTGGTAAGTTGATTTTCACAAGAGGTTCACTTAATAAATAAATAAATAACTGAGTAAAAAATTCTCCTTCACCTACCCCAATTTGTTAAGGAATTATTTCTGAATTCATCATGAACTTTTTTTGAATAAAAAAAATAAATAATGATCTATAATAAATACCATTTTATGATACATCATATATTGCCCTGAACTTACGATGTGTCTTGATATATATCATACACAATACAGTTTTGGTGTATACATTAATCTAGCAGGGTTAACTAAAGTCTGTATTTGGCATGACAAAATACAGTAAAATTGTCTGAATTCCAACCGGAATGGCAATTCTCATATTTAAAAAAGTTGATTCAGATCAGAATTCACTCATTCTAACCGAATCTGTATCATTTGGTCAGAGGTATCAGATGTCTGGTTTTAAATCTGTGCTCTTTGTATTGGAACTGTATACAAAGTATAGGATTCAGAATATGTAAAAAGCGCTGATTTTAAGCTGAATCAGGACCAAAGGCATCCAGAGTGCTCTACCGAGTGTGTTTGAAAGCCTTTGTAAAGACGTTTTTCCACCTTGAAGTCTTTTGCAGTGCCTTAGTGAATAACCTTGTGATTGTAATAATACATGTGATTTTGGTCACTGTATAATTTTATATAAAGTTTGCAGAATGTTATATGATCGGCCACTAGAGGGCGATATATACCATAATATTTTTCAGCATTCTATTGTGCTTATTTATTGATTGATTTCATATTTTCTAGTTCACACTAATGTTTAATTATGTATTTTAGCCACTAGATGGACCATTGTACATCACTAAACCAATGTACTCAGAATTATTATTATTATTATTTTTTTTTTTAATTCTTTATTTTAGTTGTGCATAGAGTAAACAAGCAGATTTGCACTGCCACAACAGCTGGTGCAGACATAAAGGGTACATGCGAAAACAGTAATGTAGCATCTAAAAACCTTGCACTTTTTTTTTAATGTATATACAAGATTAGGTCACATAAGATACGTTTTAAACTATATGTTCTTATATTGCCATCATTGTCACATTCAAGGTTGATTATGCTTCTGTGCAGCAATATCTGTTGTCGTTGCTTTACATCTCTTACACGAGAGAACTTAAACATCATAGTGAAAATACATGAAATAAGTGAAAACAGGTAATGCGTAACGCTGCTGGGTTTGCTATGTTAGGTGGTTAGACTCATATAGTTAATTGCAGCAGGCTTCCAGTCACTCCCATACAGTAGAGCGTGCCTATAGTGTTATTGCATAAGTTTTTAAGTAGGTGGCTGGGTCTTATTCATATTTGTCCGATTAGATAGCTCTATAGCTACTGCATTCTATATAGGTCAGCTGGACATATGAGTGAGTAGGTAAATATAGGGTTACAGACATGCTTACAGGATACAAATTGGGAAAGCGAGAGAGCATGTAATAGGAAGCATTTGGTATGTTTTATAAGCTTAGCTATGCTGTAGTTGCAACAGAGTATAACTAAGTGACATAAATTAAAATAGGACTAAGAAAGGTTGAACCTCGGTAGGTCAGTCGTGCTAGTGGGAGTATAACATGTTGTTCGCGTAGGCATGTTGCAATACAATAAGGGGGACATACCTTTAACCAAAGGCAAACAAGCTTAAGTTATGTATCAATGGTATTTTGTAAGGAGGTGGCTATGTTCAAAATGCACATAGTGACGGCTGTGTTCAAGGCTAGAGCTGTGTGAATTTTCTAAAGGCCTGCTTATGTGTGTCACCGGGCCATCGACAGATGTGTGATCATGTTATCATGTGTAATTATTGTTAAGTCGAAGCTGCAATTTTAGATGAAGGTATGGCATTAGAGAACAGAAAATAAGGTTGCTTCTCTTAGCTGAGTCGCCATGTGAGTAGGCCAAAAGCTAAACTGTGGTGCCTGAATAGTGATATAGACAATATGGATCTCAAAGAAAAACATAAGGAAAGCAAACAAACATATGAGAGAAATATATGAGAGAATACCACTGGTGGAAAGGAACTGGAGAGCATATATGGCTCTAGTCCATGTGGCTGACCGGTTGCGGAGTCAGTTCAGCCTATACCCGACAGGTAGTTTCCCGCCAGCCAGGGAGAGTGACTTCTGCTTCCAGGCTGCGGAGTGGGTTGTAGGGTAAGTCCATTCACCGGGGTCAACAGTGCCTGCTTGCTTAGTGTCTGCCACCAGTGCGTTGAATGTCGCTTTACGTGCCACCATGTTGGGGCCTTCTTCATTGCCGCTGGCTGCCTCTGCATTAGGTGGTTCTGACCTCTTGTGGGTAAGTTCTCGCTGTTAGGATGGTTTGGAGGGCGGGCTGATGCGCGTCTGCTGGTGTACTTGCAGGTTCCCTGGGGCCGTTGGCATGCTCCCGTTGCCATGCTCAGGTAGAGTGCCGGGCCTCAGGGCCTGCTCGGTTGTTTCACTTCTCTGTGGGTGGGGGCAGGCGTGTGCGCCCATTTCGTGAGCCCGCCATGCCGGCATCTGATGTCTGCGCGGCCAGGTGGCCGCCTGGAAGGCCAGAGATGGGTGCTCGTTATGACGTCTGCGGGTGGTTGGCCTTATCCACAAGGCCACTAATTGTGCTGCCCGCTGGTAGGCCACCCCGCTGTCCACCAGTGTTGTGCAGAAGTTCAGACAGCTGTCTTTTTCCTTGGTCCTAGCTGGACGGCCATTTTGGCTGGGCCTCAGGTGCCTCGTGCGTTTGTGAGTTGTGTGGTCGGGGAATCTCGCTCACAGTTTCAGTTTGCCTGGATCAGGTGAGTATGGATTGTGTCAGTCGCTTGGTGGTACCGGGATATCCCTCACCGGCCAGGGTCTTGAGGATTGCAGCGTTTTCATGCTGAGCCGCTGGCGCGGAGGTCGCCCGCCTCTCCCGCGCTTGCATACGTTGGTAGGCCGCAATCCTATATCTGCTTCAGGTCACCTCTCTGAGTTCGGCGATCCGGCAAGTTGAGTCTCGGGGATCACCCCACTACTCTGCTGCTTTGTTTTAGAAGGTTCGGTATGATAGTTTTAGGGATATGTCGCTTGTTTGCCGGTTTTCGCACGGAGCTCTGGTTTAGTGCGACCAGTCTGCTCGGCAGTCAGGCCCCGCCCCCCTATTTTATTTTTTTTTAAACGTTTTTTATTGTTTTAATTAATAAAAATAAAAATAACAATTGTACATTTTTGTCCACGTTTTAACAGTAAATAATGTTTAGACATTATAGTGTATGGACAATGACAGAATAATAAGGATCTTTGTTATGGTTACATTATCAATACAACGAGTGGCAACACAAAGATCGTAATGAAATAAAACATTAAAAAAGTAAATGATATAAACTGGGGAAAAATGTATAAATTGTACATCCATAGTATGATATAAAATAATTAAAATAAAGGAAAAAAAAAAAGAAATAAAATTAAGTCATATATATTTATAAAGATATCATATAGGAAATGACAAATAAAGTAAATAATGTCGGTCAGGTGGAAACATCATCAACCTTGTACTTACTCCTCATAGCCTTCTCCCATTCACACCAATCATGTCTGAGGAGTACATTGGTAGCTGAGGGTACTTGGAGAGCAAGCTCACACCTTTTGTTTTCAAATAAAAACAGTAAAGCATCTTTGTCAGATGGGATTGCAACCGATTTCCAATATCTAGGAATGATTGATGTAGCCGAGATAAGGAGGTGGCCTAAGATTATTTGTTTATGTGTCGATAAATCTTCGGGGAAGCGTTTTAGTAAACATAATCCAGGGGTTAAATCGACAGGGAACTCAGTGATAGATATAATTTCTAATATTTTTTTGCCAATAGTTGGATAGCTTTTGGCAAGACAAAAAAATATGGTATAAAGTACCAGTCTGTTCATAGCCTCTCCAGCATAAGTTAGATGTGGGGAGGTGTAGTCAAAAATTTTTGAAAGGGGAGAAGTACCAGCGATAAATTAATTTTAAATGTGATTTTAAGTGGGTAATGCAATGTGTAATACCTTTTAACGCAAGTAACGAATCATGCCATTTCTCCACGGTGAGTACTTCACCCAGTTCACTCTCCCACTTTGTCATGTACGGCAATTTCATGCCTACTTCTCCTGCAAAAAAGGCATAGCAGATGGAGATGGTTCTTTTCCGGCCAGGTTCCAAAATATAAACCTTTTCTAAATTTGATAATTCCAATTTTCTAACATTCAGATCATGGATGGAAATTCCAAAATTATCACCAATTTTTTTTAACCAAATTCGCATGTGCAGGGATTTCAAAAACACTTAAGTAGAATTTTTTTTTTTAACGGTACAAATGTTAAAAAATTAGAGGATAAAAAAAATAATACAAATAATTACAATGGATCGAATTAAAAGACCAATACTCTACGACGAATTCAGGCACAGCTAATTTTAATACTGACAGAAAAGTGGCTCAAGACCAGACAGTAGAAGGGTGAATTTTTCGATATAGCATATTCCAAGCCTTAATAGTGGTATTGGTCGTGAGAAACATGTCTGCAAACCTTGTGCGCTGAGATGGAAGCAACCATAGAATATTTTTAATCGAATGCGGAGAGAGTTTGCTACCCTCCATCTCTGTCACATCTTGCTCTGTTCTGTGGAGATGTCTGGCCTTGGCTTCTGGTATCCAGTACTCTTTTTACAATTCTTGTTTTGTTTTTCTTGTTTTTTTTGGTTTTCTAGTCTATGTCTGGTTTTCTTTATTGCTGGGATTTCTGGGTTCATTCCTGTAATCCATCCCTGGGATTCCCAGTCTCCAGGTTTCCTTTAAATGTTTGTTTTATGTTGCCACACATGTTTGTTTTCCATCATTCCCTTTGTTCCAGAGTTCCTGCAGGCAGCTCCTCAAGGCTTCTGCCCTTTCTTGCAGGTAAGTGCTATCTATATATGTCTTCTTTGGTTGTTTTAGCATACATTAGGCAGTGTAGGACCTGCCAGATATGGGGTACATTGGCGTTGTTGGCAGGCTTATGCAATGTATGATCATATAATGTGACTAAATCCCCATTATTTTCATACATAGTGCTTAGTTATTTCTCCTCTTGTTTTGCCTATGTTATCTTGTCTTGTTTTAGTTTGTATACCCAGTCCATGTACAGTCCTGTCCAGTCATGCCCATGTTATGTTCATGTTTTCCTCATGTCTTGTGTATATGCTCTGGGTTTAGCTTACTATCGTTCTCTGGTTCTGGGTTATATTTGTTCTGTCTTTTTTTGAAGTTTGGTGCCTATCTCTAGTCTTGCCTTGATTCTGTACTGGATATAAACCTGCTGCAGCGCCTCCCTATTTTGCTCCTGGGAGGTCTGCTTAATTTCCTAGTTCCTGGGATCCGCTTAAGCTGATTCAGGGTTCTGGTTGTGGCTGCACAAATGCTGGTGCTCAACACCAGGGGGCGTGCGGTTACCCTGCCCCAGACCCTGCTAATCCACCTCCATACTGTGACTCCTACTCTGAACATCAGGCATACTGGGTCCCGGTCCTTGCACCGCCACCCGGATTGTGTCTGGGTCCCGGGCACCGGACCGCCACCCTGACAATCTCAAGCCAAAGAGGACGGTCATGCTCTTGATTGAATTTCATCACCATCGCTGCATTAGTTGCATAATAATAATGAATAAAATATGGAAAACCCACACTCCCATTAACCCTGAGCTTTTGGAGTATGGATAATTTAATCCTAGATGTTTTTTTATTCCAGATAAGTTTCAGGAGAGCAAAATGTACCTTTCGAAAAAAAAAAAAGATAAGGGAATCAAAAGGGGGATGGCTCTAAGAAAATATACAATTTTGGGAAGGAGAGTCATTTTCACTGAATTAATCCTACCTAACCATGAAATTTCCAGACTACACCACCTCTTAAAATCATTCCTAAAGTCGGACCAGACCTTACCCAGGTTATAAGAATGCATCTTGGATAGGTTCTTCCATAGGTTAATGCCCAGATAAGAGATATAAGAGTCCCTCCAGTTGAAGTCAAACCAATCTTTTAAAAGATCTAGGTCATACCAAGGTATGAAGAAGGAGAGAGTTTGAGTTTTGGCTGTATTCAATTTATAGAACAAAATTTCCCTGAATTCCTGCAGGAGCGACATCAACGTAGTAAGTGAAGTCATTGGGCTTTTAACCGATAACATGATGTCATCTGCAAAGAGGCCTATTTTATGTTCCTTTCCCCCTACTGCAATACCTTCGATATATGAGCTGCAGCGTATCATCTCAGCCAATGGCTCTATTGCCAGCACAAACAAGAGTGGAGACAATGGACAACCTTGTCTGGTCCCATTGGACAATAAAAAGTTTTCAGAAACAAAACCAGTCACAGATACTCTGGCAGTTGGTTGACAGTATAGTGCAAACACAGTTCTGATGAAGAGGTCTGGAATGTTAAAACACGGCAGGACTTCCCTCAGGTAATCCCAGTGGATCCTATCAAATGCCTTATCTGCATCCAAAGAGAGGAGCAAAGAAGGTGTGTGAGTAGATTTGAGATGATTAATTAAATTGATGAAACGCCTGGTGCTATCTGGAGCCTGATGGTTCATAATGAAAGCCACCTGGTCTTTGTCAATTAAGGATGGAAGAAGTCGATTAAAGCGATTAGCTAAAATTTTTGAGTAAATCTTAGTATCATTATTGAATAATGAAATGGAGCAAAAATCTGAGCAGACATTTGGTGTCTTACCAGGTTTAGGTAACGTGACTATTTGCACTCACAAAGCCTACCCTGGCATTCCACCTGTAGTCCAATAATGATTGAATAAGTGAGTTAAATGAGGGGTAAGAATGCCAGAGAAAGACTTATAGTACGTCATGTTAAAACCGTTAGGCCCCAGGGCCTTGCCTTGTGGGATTATATTAATGGTGTCTATAATTTCTGTTGAGGTGATAGGAGAATTTAGAGTATCCAATTTATCCGTAAGTATATGTTTTAAAGAGACCCTGTCCAGAAAAGAGCGTATTGTATCAGATGTGGGCTGTATCGTTTTGGGATTGGAAACCAAATTGAAATTTTTTTTGTAATACTCCGCAAACATATTGCTTATCTTGACCGGATGAGTAACTTTAACACCACTCTCATCCAATAGTTGCTCAATTCTGGCTTGGGAAGCCCTGTGGCTTAATTTAGAGGCTAATATTGATGAAGCTCTATTACCATTAGCATAAAAAAACCTGTTTCAATCTCCTTAACATTAAGGCTGTGCTTTCCAACTGGAGAGTGTTAATTTTAGCCTTAACATCTGAAATCTTTGCAGTAAGGGGCAAGGAAGGGCCAATATTATTAACCTAAATCACAGTATAAAGTGCTTTTTCTAAAGCTCTTAAATTTTTTTTAAGTAGGAGGCTCGTTATATTAAGTGTCCACTAAGAACCACTTTTAGGCGTTCCACAATGAGGTATCCTATATATATATATATATATATATATATATATATATATAGAGCCAAATTTTCCCTAAAATAGTTATTAATCATGATCCAGCAAATGTTTTATTCTCAAGTTCGGTAACTAAATAATCACTCAATCTCCACTGTCTGTTTGGGTTCAACTATACACATCATTATGGGGGCATGATCGGACCATGTAATGTCCGAAATTCGAGAACGCAAAACAAGAGGTATGGTATTCTCACCCACCAACAACTTGTCGATCAGGGGATACATGTTATAAATTGCTGAGTGATAGGTATAGTCTTTCTCTCCTTCATGCTGTATACACCAACAGTCGAATACCCCTGGGAAAAAAGGAATTTGGAACAGATATCAGCCAATTTTTCACTATTGTGATTTTTAGCGGCGCTATCTGCATCTCTTACAATAACGAATTCTCAATCTAGAACAATATTGGTGTCGCCACCAAAAATCAATCTGCCTCTGACCCCATCTGAAACTTTACTAACAATAGATTTCAAAAAGTGAAATTGCCCAGAGTTAGGGGAATACAGATTTACCAGAGTGTGCTCAATACTATTTACTGAACCTTTCCAAATCCAGCCATCTGGATCTAAAGTCACGTCATCTGTGTGGCAAACTATATTTTTACTAAAAAATATGGAGACGCCCCTGGATACAGAGTGATACTGGGTGGGTAGTCTTTCTTCAGAATATTGGGTATATTATCTGTTTTAAAATGAGTCTCTTGGGCAAACAACACCTCTGGCTTGTTACGTTTCAACTCTTTAAATAGGAGTCTGCGTTTGTGCGGAGTGTTTAGTCCCCTCACATTAAATTATAAACAATCCTACCTGAGTGAGTAAGGTCCACCTGACTGATCCATGTTTGACTCCGTTTATTACTAAAACATGTTACAACTTTATTATATCATGAGAATAAAACAATACTATATGGATGACATTATCTTTATTCGTAAAACATAAATAATACAAGGGTAAACAAACTTGGAGAAAATCCCCTAATAAGAACAATATTAAACGTTTGATGTTCCCATGTAGGAGGAGAACAAATAAAATAAAAATAAGGTATATGCTAAAAATAAGGCCATGACAAGGGAAGTAAAAAAATTCCTCCATCTCAAAATCTTTTTACAGGCCTACGTTGGGGGGGAGAAGGCCAGGGACACTGGGGATTATGAAAAGTGACTAAAAATAAAAATAATATGAGGTTATAAAGGAAATAATGATGATAAAATGAGAAAACAAGAGATATTACATGGAATACTTTAAGATATAATTAAATAATAAGAAATAATAAATAAAAAGGGTTGCATAAAAAAAGGTCAGAAAAATTTCAAAGTCTTGATTAAAAACAAACTAGTCCAGGATCAGAGCCCAGAGATTAAAAAAAAGCCAAAAAATCTTTACAAGTTCAAGAAAACAGAGACCAGCAGGTGAACCGAAATTTTGAAAAATTCCAGAACTAATCATCTTGAAGCATATGATTTAACTCCTGGGGAAGGGTGGGTGGGTATCCTGGTGCTGGTAGAATCCATGGTCAAGCCGGGCGGCAAAATAAGCCACGGACCCGGGAAGGAGAAGGGGGAAGGGGGCTTTTCGGTCTTTACTCACCCCTGCAGCAGCTCTTTCCAAATTCTTCAGTGCTGGAGCAGGCTTGTCAGTTATTTTTAGTTTCATCATGATGATTGTAGTTTCCAACACAAATGTAGATGTTCAAGATTCTTAAATTAAAGTAATAAATTGTGAAGCTAGTGGCCAAGACACGCCTGGCAGAATTATTTTTTTTATTTTTCAATATTTTTATTACGAGTGAGAAATAATCACAAAGAACTTGTCAAACTCAAAGGCTAACATGGGCCAAATAAACAAGGTTTAAGACTTAAGTTTTCATTGAAGCATAGGTTTATTTTGAAAAGTACATTATAAAAAAGTGGCCTAACTGACACTAAATGTCCTCATGCTAGTAGGGCTTCAAAGTGAACAAAAGAGTGAATTTACTTAAACCCCTTAAGGACACATGACATGCATGACATGTAGTGATGTCGCGAACATAACATTTTCGGTTCGCGAACGGCTAACGCGAATTTCCGCAAATGTTTGCGAACGGGCGAACTCGGCGAACCGCCATAGACTTCAATAGGCAGGCAAATTTTAAAACCCACAGGGACTCTTTCTGGCCACAATAGTGATGGAAAAGTTGTTTCAAGGGGACTAACACCTGGACTGTGGCATGTATCTCTGTATTACACACAGTATCTCTATATTACACTCAGTATCTCTGTATTACACACAGCATCCCTGTAATACACTCAGTATCTCTGTATTACACACTGTATCCCTGTATTACACTCAGTATCTCTATATTACACACAGTATCCCTGTATTACACACAGTATCCCTGTATTACACTCAGTATCCCTGTATTACACTCAGTATCTCTATATTACACACAGTATCCCTGTATTACACTCAGTATCTCTATATTACACACAGTATCCCTGTGTGTAATATCACAATAGTGATGGAAAAGTTGTTTCAAGGGGACTAACACCTGGACTGTGGCATGTATCTCTGTATTACACACAGTATCTCTATATTACACTCAGTAATACATATAGAACAACAGGGATATTCGGGATACGGCTGAGAGATCTATAATTGAAACATAAAAGTGTACATAGTGTAAATCTACATAGAGTAATTAGTAAGTGATCATGAAATGCACTCACGAGATGTAGATGAAAAGATCGCGTTTCAAAGGTGCCTCCCCCGGTAGTGATGGGGGGCTGATGCCTTTCTCCACTTGCTCCCGATAGTAGATGAGAAAAACAGGACTTCCAGGTGGTGGAAAAGATAAAACAATTTATTTAGGATGAAAAAAATCACCCAACAATAAAAATAGGAATACAGGCTTTATTCCTGTATTGTATTACACACTGTATCCCTGTATTACACACAGTATCCCTGTATTACACTCAGTATCTCTATATTACACACAGTATCCCTGTATTACACTCAGTATCTCTATATTGCACACAGTATCCCTGTATTACACTATGTCCTCCCCCCTGGCCCCCACCCCTGAGTGGCGTGTGGGGGCCCTAAATACTAAAAAGGGGTGGACCTAAGGTCCTCCCCCCTGGCCCCCACGCCTGAGCCGTGGGTGGAGGCCCTAAATACTAATAAGGGGGGGGGACCTAATGTCCTCCCCCCTGGCCTTCACCCCTGAGGGTGGGTGGGGGCCCTAAATACTAAAAAGGTGGGGGTGAACCTAAGGTCCTCCCCCCTGGCCCCCACCCCTGAGTGGTGGGTGGGGGCCATAAATACCAATAGGAGAGGGACCTATTGTCCTCCCCCCGGCCCCCACCCCTGAGCGGCGGGTGGGGTCCCTAAAAAAAATGTCCCCCCCAAACCCCTAGTCACCCCCCCCCCAAAAAAAAGTATCCCCCTACCTACCCCCCCTCACCCTAAAAATAATGAGGGGGGGGGACCTTTAACTAAGAACCTGTAAAGAAAAAGAAAAAAAAAAACTTACCATTGGATGTTTTCTTTCTTCTAAAATCTACTTTTTTCAGCCCCAAAAAAGGGCAAATAAAAAACCATAATAACCGACCATAATTTTTTTTTTTATATGCGTCGGTTATTATGGTTTTTTATTTGGCCTTTTTGGGGCTGAAAAAATACGATTTTAGAAGAAAGAAAACATCCAAAGTTTTTTTTCTTTTTCTTTACAGGTTCTTAGTTAAAGGTCCCCCCTCATTATTTTTAGGGGGGGGGGAGGGGGTGACTAGGGGTTTGTGGACCCCTAGTCACCTGGGGGGACTTTTTTAGGGCCCCCACCCGCTGCTCAGGGGTGGGGGCCAGTGGGGAGGACATTAGGTCCCCCCTTATTTTTGTTTAGGGCCCCCACCCACCGCTCAGGGGTGGGGGCCAGGGGAGAGGACATTAGGTCCCCCCAATTTGTGTTTAGGGCCCCCACCCACCACTCAGGGGTGGGGGTCAGGGGGAGGACATTAGGTCCTCCCCCCTTACGTTTGTTTAGGGCCCCCACCCACTGCTCAGGGGTGGGGGCCAGGGGGGAGGACATTAGGTCCTCCCCCCCTTACTTTTGTTTAGGGCCTCCACCCACTTTTGTTTAGGTCCCCCCCCAATTTGTGTTTAGGGCCCCCACCCACCGCTCAGGGGTGGGGGCCATGGGGGAGGACATTAAGTCCCCCCCCCAATTTGTGTTTAGGGCCCCCACCCACCGCTCAGGGGTGGGGGCCAGGGGGAGGACATTAGGTCCTCCCCCAATTTGTATTTAGGGCCCCAACCCACCGCTCAGGGGTGGGGGCCAGGAGGGAGGAAATTAGGTCCCCTCCAATTTGTGTTTAGGGCCCCCACCCACCGCTCAGGGGTGGGGGCCAGGGGGGAGGATATTAGGTCCTCCCCCCTTACTTTTGTTTAGGGCCCTCACCCACCGCTCAGGGGTGGGGGCCAGGGGGGAGGACATTGGGTCCTCCCCCCCTTACTTTTGTTTAGGGCCCCCACCCACCGCTCAGGGGTGGGGGCCAGGAGGGAGGACATTAGGTCCCCCCCAATTTGTGTTTAGGGCCCCCACCCACCGCTCAGGGGTGGGGGCCAGGGGGGAGGACATTAGGTCCTCCCCCCCTTACTTTTGTATAGGGCCCCCACCCACCACACAGGGGTGGGGGCCAGGGGGGAGGACATTAGGTGCCCCCCCCAAACACAGGTTACTGGCTATGGGGGGATAATGTATAATAAACACAGGTTACTGGCTATGGGGGGATAATGTATAATAAACACAGGTTACTGGCTGTGGGGGATAATTTATAATAAACACAGGTTACTGGCTATGGAGGATAATGTATAATAAACAAAAAAAAATACAAAAAAGAAAAAAAAATGTATGCAGCTTCCGAATTTATCTAAATTGTATGCTGTCTAGGAGGTGGGAGGGTCTGGGAGGGTCTGCTGCTGATTGGCTGGAATGTGTCTGCTGACTGTGAGGTACAGGGTCAAAGTTTACTCAATGTTGACGAATAGGGGGCGGACCGAACATCGCATATGTTCGCCGTCCGTGGCGAACGCGAACACGCTATGTTCGCCAGGAACTATTCGCCAGCGAACCGTTTGGGACATCACTAGTGACATGTCATGATTTCTTTTTATTCCAGAAGTTTGGTCCTTAAGGGGTTAAGGAGACATGCATTTGCATATAACCAATGTTTCAGTCCCACTACCTTGACATATTAAGAACAGTTTAGTAGTGGGCCTGAAATGGTGAATGTATGCTGTTGCACAGCTGTAAAAAATAAATGATGTTACCTTGTTGATTTTGAAGTCCTATGAGTGTGTTCTTTACTTTGGCTGAGACCGTCAAACTTGATGATCTCAGCCAATCTAATGCTTTCCCGTAGGAAAGCATTGGGAGGCTATTGTGCATGTGTGGCAAAAAGTACATCACCTTTGTATATGCTACATTTGATGTTCACTTGAGTTATTGTCCTGGAATTGGCTTCTAGAGTTATTTTCCACATGCCCATCGAGTTCTTGAAGAACACCCTTGTTGTCTTGTTGACCTTGAATAGATCTAATCATTCCACTATCCATGTGTGTGACATGGTGTCATATACACTATCTATCTATCTATCTATCTATCTATCTATCTATACATATATACAGAATACATAAGTCAATGATGAGCATTAAAGGACCACTATAGTTCCAGGAAAAGCACTATAGTGCCCTGAGGGTGCCCCCACCCTCAGGGACCCCCTCCCGCCGGGCTCTGGGGAGAGGAAGGGGTTAAACACTTACCTTTCTCCAGCGCCGGGCGGGGAGCTCTCCTCCTCCTCTCCGCCTCCGATCCTCCCTTTCGGCTGAATGCGCATGCGCGGCAAGAGCTGCCGCGCATTCAGCCGGTCTCATAGGAAAGCATTTACAATGCTTTCCTATGGACGCTTGCGTGCTCTCACTGTGATTTTCACAGTGAGAATCACGCAAGCGCCTCTAGCGGCTGTCAGTGAGACAGCCACTAGAGGATTTGGAGGCTGGATTAACCCTATTATAAACATAGCAGTTTCTCTGAAACTGCTATGTTTATAAAAAAAAAGGGTTAATCCTAGAGGGACCTGGCACCCAGACCACTTCATTAAGCTGAAGTGGTCTGGGTGCCTAGAGTGGTCCTTTAAGGGACTCAGGATAACCATACAAGGTCAATTGAGAAGTCGAAGGGAAACAAATGATTATGAAAAGTGTAGGGTTTGCTGCATATGATCAGTTTGAATGTGTGCTTAGTGTTAGCAGAGTGTGATTATGTGTGGAGGCTTAATTATGTGTGTATGTTTTTAATTTAAACTTTCATTTATGACTGCTAAGGCATGCCTGAAAGACATAATGAACCCACCAAGCCTACTTTCCACAAACCACCATTAAAGACACCAATACCAAATTAGGGTAAGGGCTTGGACACAGCTTTATTTAAGCAACCTATAATTAGCAATTGTTTAATTGCCGGCTGTAGGCCCACAGGCAGGTCTTATATCACCCAGAGTTCGGTTCCTGTCAGCTTCCAACAACTGGCATCCCCTCTCCCATTGGTCTAGCTTTTGTTACCCTGTACTGCACTGACCAGGGCTAACTCCGCAGCTGTGACAATGGCTGAAAAACAAAACACAAAAACCAACAGGAAAGAGCAAAAAAGGCAAGAAACCAGAGGGAGCTCAGAAGAGCTAGGAAGCCAAGAAAATAGGGATGGGAGGGTGGGTAAAGGGAAGTGGAAATTTATACATTTTACACCCCAATATTGTATCCATCATTCCTTCAATCCTTAACTTCCTGGTAGGACTATCCCCAAAAAAGGCATGCAAGGCAGTCATCGCCTAGCTTACCTAAATAGTGCACTGGGCTTTCTTTCTTGCACTATTACTCACTTTCTTACACAATTTATACAAACATATACTAACCCTACATATACACACATAAACAAATATACACTTCCACCATTACACACATAAACATACAAGATGAGCTCTTGTAGTTTTGCTCTGCTATCCCAAAATTGAGATTCTAGGGAACTAAAGCAGGATTGGAGGCAGGCATGTGATGTTGAGTACAACAATACAGACAACTACTCATGTTTCATTCCCAAAGAAGAGGTAGCAAAGTGAACCTGTCTATGACAATATTTCTCATGATTACCATGTCTGTCACTTTGCAAAGCTTTACATCTTATTATGCAAGAGGGCAGGAACAGGCAGGAAACACGAAAGCTATCATTATTGAGGTCAGTAATACACAATGGAAAAAACTACCCAGGATAACAGAAATAAGATGAAATTATGTTTATTATTACATAATAGAATAGTAAATTAGATTGGCAGATACTAACAAAATAATATTATTTAAATATCCCATCAGGAAGCTCACATCATCAAAAATTAATCATTTGGCAATAAGTCAATATGGCCTCTAAGTGTCAGTGTTCGTCTGTGTACAATGCAGAAAAAGAAAAGCATAACTGCTCTGTGCATTACAAAGTGAAAGTCCTGGCATGATATGTGTTATAAAAATGTAAATACATCAAAAACAAGCAACATCTATATCTGTGACTTGACTAGGACTTGATTATAGACAAATCATTGCTCACTTTGGTGTCATAAAGAGACACTACAGGCAGCCAGACTCCTTCATATCATTGACGAAATCTGGGTGCAAAGTCCTTGTCCATCTTAGTCCTGTAATTTGAAAAATTGCAGTACTAAGACTGCCTCTAGTGGCTGACCAGCAGACAGCCACTAGGGGTGCTTCCCGGAGATTATCAAACTCTGGGTCCTTTAAATGACTCTGGACGTTCTCATGCTCTGCATGAGGAAATCCAGCATCAGTAAAATCCAATTGGAAAACAATGAGGAAATGTTTGCCGTGCAGGCTCTTTAGGTCCCGCCATCGGATGATGGCAGAGAAGGCAGAGCACTGACCCAACGACGAGGGACATCGGCACTGGAATCAGGTGAGGGGGGAGGCACTATATAGTCAGGGATTGCATAGTGTTAGGAATACAAATCTGTATTTCCTACACTATGAAATCCCTTTAAAGCTCCACTGCTGTGCTCGACTTTTGTGAACGACGTATGAGCCTTGGTGGGCAGAGCCGACATCAGAATTCATGGAGTCCCTTACAAGCTCACTGTTTGGGCCCTACAACCATTAGTGTAAGAACCAAATAAAATGGCTGGGGAACATCTTACTCCATTTAGGGAGTATACTATAAAACATGTTGTTTTCTATAGACAAAATTAACATATGATTTGCTTTTCATATCTTTCTTAAACAGTGAAACACAAAAGCTCCACCAGATGTTCTGGGGCATTAGCCCAGTTCTTACACACATATATACATTCACAGATGCACACATGTGTGTGGCTGCTAACTGTCACACACACACGAACACACATTAACTCTGATTCACACACATATATTGCCCCATAAACCTTGGTACGTACACCTTGCTAAGTACAAAAATTAAGAAAAAATATTTTGGAATAAGTTACTTGTTAATTGAGTGATTTTAAGTGGTCATGGTGCCTGGACTCTGTTCATGCATTGTTTTGCTATGAAACGCTGCACATAAAGAGGTTAACCTAGGGGCGTGGCTTGGAGCCTGATGTGAGCGGACGCACAAGAGAGTAGTTTCCGCCAAGCAGATATAATAAAGAGCCGAAAACAACATGAATGTTCAACAAAATGGAGAATAAAAAAAGGTCAGTGACCCCTCAAGACCACACAGATCACACGGCTGCCCAAAAATCCAGAGATCTAGACAGATTTTTTTTTTTACAAAAGGCAAGAATCTTGACGGCGGACGCTGAAGACAGTCAGCACTCGCCATCTTTACCTCGTGACACTCCGCTGGGCAGCCTGACAGGATCGGAAAGATCATCTATTTGTAAAGAAACAGACATATGGGAAATTTTAAAAAGCCTGCCCTCAAGAAAGGATATGTCTATTAAGCTTACTAGATTGGAGTCGACTTTCTAGGATCAGCTCTCCTCCTTAATGGCGGAGGTAAGCCAAATAGGCCACAAGGTCTCTGATCTAGAAGAAGATAGGGAAGCGACTCAATCACAAATTCAAACACTTGAATCCTTACAATCAGCAACCAACTCTCGACGGGTGCACATGGCGAGAGACATTGATGACATAGACAATAGAGGTCGTCGAAACAATCTAAGGGTGAGGGGTGTACCCGAAAATTCTGAACAGAGAGAAGACGGGCATGAAATACTTCATCACCTCTTTAATGAGATTTTACAAAAACCTCTAGATACAGAAATATCACTTGACAGAGCTCATAGAGTCAATAAACCGAGAGGTCTGTCATCCAACTACCCAAGAGACATTGTCTGTAGAATCCATTAAATCCAGAAATACTCCGGAAAGCACAATCAGCCACATGTTTGCTGAAAGATAATAACCGTATTTCCATAAACCAAGACCTGTCATGGACCACGCTCCAAGAAGGAGTGCTCTAAAACCCATCACAGCTGCACTCACAGACCAGGACATTCAATATAGATGGGGATATCCGTTCTCACCCATAGTAGGGCACAAGGGACAATCATACAACATATCATCCTCAGAAAACATACCAGCCTTTCTCCAAGCCCTGGGACTACCGACCATAGACATTACAGATTGGTACGACCCAGCTCAGGCACTACAAACTACAGCACTGCCCCAAAGAAGGCGCTGGCTACCGGCTACGAAAAGAAGGAAATAGCAGCCGGGAGGGAGAGTGGATTCAAACTCACCCAAGCAAAGAAAGGCGACGCCACTGACATGAAAAGTACCACTCACACTGTAAATAATTAAAACAAAATATGGAATATCCTAACGTGGGTTGCTTATGCAAGACTATGTCTTCCATTCAGGTGATACACCCAACCAAACAAAGGGGAACCAGGTACCCCATAGATTTCATGTCAAAAGGCATATCCCACGAATGGTCACAAAGCCGATATAACATCATCAGATGATGGCATAACTACCTGTCTCTCCTCCCCTCCCTATAATACTGTTCCAGCCCTAAAGAAGAAACTGTGCAGCCAGATTGGCTACTATTTATTTTAGGAACCAGTTGAGCCAGACTGATCACAGATCATAAGGGAAAACAGTTGTTACACAGTGAAGGATGCAGTTAGCACAGTTAACAAGTATATAACCGCTATGAAAGAAAACAAGGCTCATTAAGAGACAGTCGGCATTCAATATATATTCACTCTTAGATCTGCAGGTGGGAGTCTGCGCTCCGAAGCACAATAAATCACTTCTACAAAGGCGCCTCTAAACCAGTTAACGGAGCATTTTCTGTCCCCCCCCCCCCTCCCCTTTGGCAGAGTTGAAATTGACAGGGTTAGCACTAACTCACATTACTCGCGGAAATATTATCCGCTTATGGCGTTTTATAAATATATGCTGTTATGTTCTTATGCTTATGCCTCACTTGGGGATATTTTTTTGGTTTCAGCATGGTATTGTATTATTGCGCAAAGGTGGGAAGGGATTGACGCAGGTAACACGGTTTTATTACCTATAAGACATGACCGGCACACTTAAACTTACCTCTTACAATGTGAGAGGGTTAAATATACCAGAGAAATGCACAACGGTAATGAAGGAAATGGCAAAACTGTCCACAGATATAATTTTTCTGCAAGAAACTCACTTGAAAGGTAACTTAGCAGCCAAATTATTCCACAAAAAGTTCCCACAAATTTATTACAGTAACTTCATTGAAGCTAAAACAAGAGGAGTGGCGATCCTGGTGGGAAAACACACGACATTTATATATGACAAACAACAGCGACGAGGGAGGGAGGTGTCACGTATTCATCTGCATATAAAAATGTGATTAATGACATTTACTGTTCTGACAGGAAAAGTTGTGCCGAGCAACATTACTGTCCTGACAGGAAAAGTTGTGCCGAGCAGCAATCAAATCCAAAGGAGGGTTTGTGCTGAGCAGCAATTATGCAAATGGGAACCTAGTAACTGCCTTTGCGGTCAAAGGCCAATTACAGCCTATCAGATCCAGAGGAGGGGTATTTAGGCCCAGTTCTCATCCTGCTCAGTGCCCTGTCGTGGTTTCCCTAGTGGTTGTCCGAGAGCGCGTTCCTGATTCAAGTTTCTTCTGGTTTTTGACTTTGGCTTTGATTTTGACTTCCCTGAATTCTGGTATCCCTGACTTCTGGCTTTCCCTTATCGTTGTGTCTCTTTCTGTATCCCCTGACCTCGGCAAGTATCCTGACTACTCTTTGGTACGTTAAGTCCGGACATTCTAAGGCTCGGTAATACGTTACCTATTAGTCATCTGTGTGACACAATTCAACTAGTAATCCTGACATTACGACATGGCCATAGATCCTGTAGAATTGTGTCAGCACATAGCGGCTTGCGAGAGAAAGCAAGTGGAGAATGATCACCGTCTGGATCAGTTTGCCCAGGCTTTCAGTACGCTCCTTACTCGAACATCGCATCTGCAACCTGCGGCTTCTCCAACTGTGTCACCTGCACCTAATGTACATCTCCTCCCCTGCTTTTTGATGGTAATATTCAAGAATGCCGGGGATTCATTAACCAAATTGTGTATCATTTTGAGGCCTCACCGGGATCTTTTCCCACTGACAGAGCTAAAATTGGTTACCTGATGAACCAACTTAAAGGTAAAGCTTTAGCTTGGGCCAATCCGTTATGGGAGAGTAGTAGGAGCATTGCATACAATTACCAGGAATTCCTTGCGGAATTTAAACTTACGTTTGAACCATTAGACAGGGAGGATGATGCCTCAACTGCCCTAATGCACCGGTCTATCTGTGAGTATGCCATAGAATTTCGCACCTTGGCTTCCGAGGTAGTCTGGACTAACAGCGGATTAATCTCAGCATTTAAGAAGGGATTATCTGAGACTATGTTGGATGAGATTGCTGCCAAAGAACTACCCAAAAAACTCAATGAGTTTATTACGTTTATTATGCTAATTAATTAATAGACTTCGAACCAAAAGTAAAACCACCTCATTTCTCCAGACCAGTTGTTCCTGACCTCTCTATACAGTCCGAACCCGAACCTATGCAGTTGGGGGTCACTAGACTGTCCGAGGCAGAAAAACAACATAGGAGAAGAGAGGTTCTATGCATATACTGTGGTAAAAAAGGACATATGAGAAGTACTTGTCCCATACGTCTGGGAAACTACTGCACCTAAAAACCTTAAGGGGACAGGTCTTAGGTGTAATGGATACGTCCTCTGGAAATAAAATAAATAGATTTCTCCTTGATATTACGATCATAGTTGACAAAAATAACTTTTCATGCAAGGCCCTGATGGACTCAGGTGCAGCAGGAAATGTCATTGATGTTCATTTTGTTAAAAAAGAATGCTATTCCTATCAAGGAGAGAATATCACTTCTGGCCGTTGAGGCTATTGACGGGAGACCACTCTCTCAATCCTTAATTACCCATGAAACCTTGCCCATTAACATATCTATATTCCAAGTTATTGCATCCCCTTCTTGCCCTATCATATTAGGCTTTCCTTGGCTTAGTAAGCACAACCCTCATATCGACTGGCCTAATGGGGAAATATTGGAATGGGGAAAGGATTGTAATGGGAAGTGTATGTTATACCTCACCAAGAGAGTGGGTGCCATTAAATTACCCACTACTACACCTCAAACCCCCGAAGATCCCATACAATACTGGGAGGTTAAGGAAGTATTTAGTCAGAGTCAGTCCAATATTTTACCTCCTCAAAGGTCATATGACTGCTCCATAAATCTGTTACCCAGCGCTATGCCACCTAAAGCGGCAGTATATGCCTTATCGCCACAGGAGAGTAAAATAATGGAAGAATATATCAAAGACTCACTAAACAAGGGCCATACGGAAATAATGCTCACCTGCTGGTGCAGGCTTCTTTTTTGTAGAAAAGAAAGATGGAGAATTACGTCCATGCATTGACTTCAGAGCATTAAATAAGATTACTGTTAAGAATGCCAATCCTATTCCTCTCATTTCCGAATTGTTTGATAGACTCCAGGGTGCTAAGATCTTTACCAAACTGGATCTCAGGAGTGCATACAATTTGGTAAGAATCAAGGAAAATCAAGAGTGGAAAACTGCATTTAACACTAGATGAGGGCACTATGAGTACCTTGTTATGCCTTTCGGGCTATGCAATGCACCGGCCGTATTCCAGGACTTTATTAATGATATACTATCTATTCATTTGTCCTGGTTTATTTGGTTGATGTCCTTATTTATTCCCCTGACCTTTGAACCCACCACAAACAGGTCAAACAAGTATTGCAGACTTTACTGGAAAACAAACTTTATTGAAAAGTGGAAAAATGCTTGTTTTGATCAGACTGAAGTACAGTTTTTGGGGAATAACATTTCTGCCTCTAGTTTTCAGATGGACCCTAAGAAACTAGAGGCTGGTATACAGTGGCCAGTACCTAGCGGACTAAAAGCCATCCAAAGATTTATTGGGTTCGCAAACTATTACAGAAGATTTAGGATAACTTGCATAAATGGAGAGGAGTCTGGCGTGTTGTTATCAATAAAGCAGTTGATAATGAACGTGAATTTACTAAAACACAATGCTAAAGAAATTGGCATTGCAGCAGTCACACCAAGAAATGCTATTTTCTCACTGGTGTAACTTTGCAATATAATAATAGGTAATAATAATAATCTGACCAGAGTGAGATCACTTCAGACCAGGGCCAGTCGGTCCATAGAACGAACCGGGTCCATGGCCCCAAGCGGCACTTTAACAGGGACAGCATTTTGCAGCCACCTAAATCACCTTGGGGCAGACTAATCAGTCGGGTCCTCGGCTAGTGACCGAGGACTGGACACCAGGAGGGGGCCCGGTGGCTTGTCCTGTATGCCATCGGGTGCAGGCTCCTCCGCTCAGTCTACCCTGGAGGAAATAGCCTCCGGTGTGAGCTGCAGACCATGTGATGTATGTCACTGGTTATAACGGAAACGCCTAATCGGAGCTTGTGAAAACGTAGTCTGCAGCTCACACTGAGAGAAGCTGCAAATCGGAGAGACAGCCCAATGGACCACCAGGGAATGGAGCACTGAAAAAGGTATATAAGGTATATAAGACAGCCTGTCAACCCCCCACACCATGTGCCCCACCACTATAACCCCCACACTATCACCCTCACTTCCTTTTCCCCACTATTACCCCCAAAACCTGCCACCCACCAATGTCACCCTCACACCCTGCACCCCACCATTGTCACCCATACACAGTCATTGTCACCCTCACATACTGCCTCCCACCACTGTCACCCTCACATCCTGCCCCGCACCACTGTAACCCTCACATCCTGTCACCAAACCACTGTCACTGTCACCCTCACACCGTGCCCCCACAAAGTCACCATCACACCAGGCCCCCACAGCATTCCTATACACTGCACACCCACACTGTCACCTTCCTACACACTGCCCCCACACATTGTCACCTTCCTATACACTGTGCCCTATACTGTCACCTTCCTACACACTGCCCCCTATACTGTCACCTTCCTACACACTCCCCCTTCCCCCCCTCCAGCCCACAAGTAATAAGCAGGGGATAAGCCCAATTGAATTTAAACTGCTCACCCACCAGCATTTATCCAACACTACACACTACATGCACTACACAGACACCACTACATACACAGATACTACATTCACTACACAGACACTGCATTCACTAGACGCTCTGCATCCACCACACACACCCTACATACACTACACACACTGCATCCACTACACAAACACAGACACTGCATCCAATACACACACTGACTCCACTACACACACACAGACAATGTATTCAATACATACACTGCATACAATACACACTACATCCATGACACATCCAGACGCAGCATCCACGGCACACAGACACTGCATCCACTAAATACACACACACACAAAGCATTCACTACATACTCTGCATTCACTACACAAACTGACATTGCATTCACTACACACACTGCATAACATAATGGATGCTGCTGTGCTTTTTGTGCATGGTGGGGTGAGGAGCGCAGCATTTCATTCTTGGACCCAGGAAGCACAATGTCTTGGACCGGCCCTGCTTCAGTTACTCCATATAAGTATGTGTACTAAGCTGAATAGTCAACTTGCAAGGTCTTGTGATAGGGAACAGATATTTTAACTAACTCCTGAGACTAACTAATTTAATCATCTATCGCAGTTTTACTAGTAAATCCACCTGAAAATTTCAAATAATCCGACATGATTAGTTTATGAATGGCACTTCTTTCTATCAAAATCGATAGGAATTTTTTTTACTATATTCTAAATTACACAGTGGGTCATACCACAAATAAATAAAAATGGTAATCATAAATGTGTGAATGTGCATATTTATTCACTGCCTTGTATATCCACCAGAGGGACCTTTTATGTTGTTGTACAGCTTGAATTGATCATCACAATTGTCTTTCTTTTACCTGGTTCCTCATTTAAAATAATAGAGCTACATTAAAATTATAGCTTTGCCAGATGTATTTTCGGAATTAAAGAAAAATCAAATCACTGTGTTCTATGCTCCACACATGCACTTCAGCTAAAATGGAGTGGTCAATTCTCTTGAAGTGATAGTTTATCAACCATTCACCCCAGTAACCACCACTGAAGAACTTACTTAAGTAAGTAGTGCAGTCGAGGGTAGTAAAATGCTCAACAGAATGTGTTGGTGCTTTATAAATAAAATATAATAATAAATTAAAATAAAGAATAGCTCTTCCGTGTTCTGGGAGACATTATTCCCCCATGAGTCTTTGTATGAATTTATGCATGCTCACATGTTTTCATCAAAACACGTGTGTTAGATCAATCCTTTCATAGCATAGCCTTTGTACCTATGGCATTGCATGGTTTGTTTGGACTGTTTGTTAGGATAGCCAGTAATGCAATGTAAATTAAAAAAGAAAAGAAAATGTTATAAAACGCACAATCTATAGCTAATGTTTACCTAGAACTTTGCTCTTTACCTCCACTACCCACCTACATAGATACTCCTCCTGTTTATGGGAAAAATGAGAGTGGTGAATTGAGTACTGTGCTATATGACAAGAAAGTGATTGAAAACCATCAGTACATATTTGAGCTGATACACTAATTATCTAACTAAGTGGAACTTTCCGTGTTGACTTTTTTGCAAGCTCATGCTTATTTAGCAAAATTAAATTATACATGTGATTTCTCTCTCAATGTTTTCCCTATTCTTTAATTCAGAATTGTAGGTGTGTTTTTTCAGTTTTACAAAAATAATGACAGAATCTCCGACTAGACTTGTTCATTAAAGTAGCTCTGTCACCCTAAACTTACCTTTCTCTTCCTCCTTCCACTTCCTATGTCCAGTAGAATATTCAAAGCATGCTCACCTTTTCATCCAGTCCTTCCTCATAGCCTTGCAAGATCACCTTGCATCATGCCTCATGACTATATAGCACTGGTCTCCATCTGGCATGCTTGCTAGTAATAATAAAATGGTGGCACCTGGAATAAGGATGTGGTGCTGTGAAGAACAAGTGTATAAGGCATAAGAGTATAAAAGGTGATTTGGGGGGAAAGTTTGTGAAGCCCTTATATTGTTGGAACTATTAGGAGTGGTATAGTTGTGGGATCTAAAGAATAGAATGGTATATGGCCATGGCAAAGCTGCTTTAAGGATTTTTATCTGGTGCAAACAAATCAATCATTCCTTTTAATCTACAGCTGAACAAATCAATTTCTCTGGGATTCACCCTCTAAATACGCTTTCTTTTTACATTGGCTACTTTGGCTTTGAATTTTAAATTCATTTTGAATTCTTACTGTAGTGAATAATCCTGATTTAGATCTCTTTCATTTTCAAATATGTCCTGGACAGCACGTACAAAAACCTTTTTAACCCCTTAAGGACACATGACATGTGTGACATGTCATGATTCCCTTTTATTCCAGAAGTTTGGTCCTTAAGGGTATAATTGGAGACATACTCAGGAAATTATAAACTTTATAAACAAATATTATAGACAATGCAATTATAAATTAACAATAAGCGAAGTTACAATTTAATATCTGTTATCTGTGAAAGAAAAGTTACACATAAATCTGATAAACACCATAAACCTATAAGAAGGAACACAATTGTCTGACTACAAAGTAGTAATCTTCACTGAAGATTGGCTGTTGGGTCACTTTTTATGTTAAAGTGTCTAGATGGTCTATCAAATTGTCACAAGATACCTGTCAGAAAATGTAATACTGTCTTTATCCCACAGGGGATGCTGGATGTAAATGCAGATTATAGCTGTTTACTCCATGGCCAATTCTCAGACCACAGCTTAAACTTGCAATACTAAGAAACACAGTAAGGCAAAAATGGTAATTTAAGAGCATATTATTTGGAAAACTTGGAAAAATTACATATAGTTACATAATTATATAAATTGAAAAAAAAGATGTGTAACCGTCAAGTACAGCCTTTTTCACATGTGTTTGCTGTTGATCCAAAATAACTAAAAAAAAACAAAAAACAGTTTGAGGTGCTTTCCAATTTAAAAACAAATATATATATACAGCATATTGAGTAGAGCAGTTAGTAAAACCCTTGATTTATTTTAGCGAACATCTGTGTAATTCAAATGTAATTCTTAGCATTATAGCTATTGCAATGACCACTGCTCGGATCTCTAGTGGTTATTATGCTTAAAGTGCTGTTTTAGCTCTACCAGCATTATTTACTAAAGTGAGAATTCAAGGTAACCAAACTCGAAGTGTAGCTGACTCAGAGAATTTGTCTAGTTTTGATATTGTGGCCCTAAATTTGAAATTAATTCACTTTAACTACTTTGAATTCTCACCTTAGAAAATCACCCAATATGACATATGAGCTAAGTAAATGTAATAAATAGATGAATATTTTTATATTAATTAACTGTAGCTTAATGTGTAATATGATTGTAGTTTCAATTGCACATGCGGTACAAGTGGCACCATGAATGGATAACATTCTCTTAATCCTAAATTCTAATCATTGATTAAGAGAAAATTATAATGAATCCTGTTTTCTCATCTATTAGATACTTTATATGTATTAAAAGATTTATTACTATTTTGACTGTATTCACTCTGATAAGATTGATGCAAGATTTGCACATTCAAGTTCAATATATCTATGTTAACCTGGCAGGACTTCCATTATATTTAATAAATGTAAATCCCCATCTGTGCACATGGGGCACATGTGGATATTGTTCCACTACCTGAAATGATTTAAAGCAGCTCTGTGGTCCCTACTTTACCTCATGTGTCTTAGGGGGAAAAAAAAGATCCAAAAAGAAGATAGTATGAACAGATTAAGAGTGAGAAAAAGAAGAGACAAAAAGTGCAGTATAATTTATTTCAATAAATTTAATTCATGGTCTTTTATTGTTTTCAAGAAAAGGTGATGGGTGAAATCCCACCTACAACCTTCATTATCTTTACATTTCCTTCTAAAGCACCAGCATATTGCACAGAGCTGTATAAATATATTTAAGATCATGGAGAGTGAATGGGAACCAAGAGTTTTATGTACCTTTGACACATTTCATTAAGGCATAGTTACAATTAATGCCAGGAGAGTTAGGAAAGTCCTTCAGAGTTTATATTTACCTAGTCTTTTGGTTCTTTTAGCAACAGGGATATTGGACACCATTGGCACATAGGAAAGAAGGGGATATTAGCTACTCCTCATTCATTTATATTATTAATATTTATTTACCTCAAATGGGTTGATTGAAGATAAGAGACTGTTACTTGGGGTCTGCCTGGTTAAAAAAAGGGAACCATAGAACCAAACACATTTTTATTGTGCCACCACCATAGTGGTACAGAGAAATAGGGATGAATCAATCACCTTTCCCTCACACTTCAGCAAAGTTAATGGGATGTACATTATTTCTAAATAACATTTTACTGCATTCACTCTTTAATTTTTAGCTGTTTGTCTTTTGTATTCATAATCATTTTATGAATATGTGTGGAAAGAACAATACAATATTTAATATTATGGTCATTTTAAATCTTAATGAGTGCGTAGTGTGTGGCTATCTTTGTGAATAATATGTTCCTTTGCATTAAATTTGCAGACTTCCTGTTAACTCTAGTTAATTCCAGTTACTTTAGCTACAAAACAAGATTTAAGGTATTATATTTCATGCTTAATATGAGAAACCCATGCTTGCAAAAAAAAAAATGTTGTTTAGCTCTGATTCAGCATGCTACTAATATGGTTGTTTTGAACATTTTACTGCAAATGTCTCTTGTTTGGTATAATGTAAGAATTCAATAAAATATCATACAGTCAAAATCAGAATTGAGTCACTTCCCGTCAGGCTTTAAGTAAACAGGAAACCCGCAGGCATGTAAGCAGCATGCCACGACTGTACCGATTAGTATCACAGATATAATCTTCCTGTGGTTGAGCAATGGAACATAAACAAGTCGCCTATTAGTGTTTGAGGTGACTGCAAACTACCATTCTTAGCAACCACAGAGGTTTTGTGTTGCTTTTGCAAATGCATGTAGTCTTCAGGCTAGAGCAATGAAAGTGAATATGATATTTAATCTGTTTCCATTATATTATGCCAGGTGTTTTACAGAAACCTATCTCTAGGGGAGTTAGTTAGTACCTACATCTTCTACCATGTGCAAGACTAAGAGTAATAGTAACTGTGTAGAGGCCTGCAAATGCCCTTACTATTTCTTTAATATATGCTTGATGTAATGAGATATGGTGGACTAGGGAACTGTAAAAGACATATGCAGACTGTGTGTCCCCAAGTCCCCTAGCATACGAACTGGAGGAACAAGACATTCTGTTCTCTACTCCCTATTTAACGTATGGTCAGGGGAACCCATTATAATGAATCTCCGTGCCTTTACACAAAAAGAAGATGCTAATAAGTTAATAAATCTACCCACCAGATTACTGTACCTGTACAGCTATGAAGCAACAATCCGCTGGCTCTCTAACACATAAACTAATCAGGTTCAAGGCAATTATTTTTTTATTTTTCCCTGCTGGTTAATGCGTGTTGCAGACTATAAAATTACAAAGATCTTGTAACAATTAATACAAAAATGTGACTTTTTTTCTTTAAGCTTTGTCTCAATTAAGTGGTATGCATACAGTGTCCCTGTTCTTTTAATGCTGAATTATAAAACATTGCTGTTTTTGAGAAACTGCAATGTTTACATTGTAGGGTTAATTACACGTCTAGTGGCTGTCAGCGTGGCACTTTCTCTGCACAGACTGAGTAAAATTAGGTCATGTCATGCGGGGGTCCCATAGGAAAGCATCGATTCCTATGCTATAATGTAAATACGTGCACGGTGTTGGCATGCATGTGCATTAGATCTCCAATGCTCCTCATCGAGGGTATCAGCATGGCATCCCCTGTGTCATTGCGGGAGATGGAGAGGTGAGCAGCACAGAAGGAGTTTGGTGATGGCAAAAGGTGAGTATTTTTTTTTTTTACTGCAAGAGAGGGTCACTATAGGGTTATGAATACAGATTTGTATTCCTAATGCTATAGTGTTCCTTTAAAGGTTTAAATTTAATTCGTATTTACACAGGAGAAAATGAAAATCCTTCTTCGTTCTCTAAACGATAATGTTTTCTGACTTTCAGCCTGTATTTCCACTAAAATTGCTTACAAATGATAAATTTGTATTGTCTTAAAGCAGGGTTTCCATTAATTCTCAAGATTGAACAATAAATGTAGGACACACAAAGTATTTTTTTTTATCGTAGAATGAGAACATTTTCACAAAGTTCAGAAAGTGCCCCAAAATCCAACATATCCCCATAATAGTCACATCCCCTAATAGCTCCGATCTGGGTGAACAACATATCCAAAAATCACCCTGATCGGTTCAGGGGTTCAGGAATTTCCTTGAAGTCATAGTTTTGACCGACCGCAAGCATGGCCCCATACCCAAAACAGTTCCAGGGAAATCAGTGCTAACAGTCGGTCAAGTTTGGTAGTCTTTTACAGCTTTCCCTGCAGGGCCCATAGTCTGTGGGCAGGAGGCTGGTAAGCAGGCTCCTCCAGGAGCTCGTGGCAAACTCACTTGAAAAGGGGAGTTTGTCACAGTCATGTTGAGGAACTGCACCCTGTTCATGTATATATGCTCTGTCTTTGTCCTTTCTTGAAGATGTTGCTTGGTGATAGCACCAGGGTTGGCCAGAGCCAGATTAATATTGCCCAGGGCTCAAGGCAGACTACCGCCCCCTCTAGAGTCCTGGGCTCTGTTTTGTAAATTTTGGCAGATGAGTATTGTGTATGTGTGGAGAAGAATATGTATGGAGGGGAGTCTGAGTAATGCTGAGTGCGTTGTATGTTGGGGAGGGAGATTTAGTGTGTGTGGGAAAGCCTCACATGTTTCCATAATTTATTTTACTTTTGTTTTGTTTTAAACTCAGGCACATAAGACATTTTTTTCACTAGCTTCACATACACACATACTCACCTTTACACATATATACACTTATAATGTACACACATAAACACACATTGTTATACATACACACAGAATATTACATATATACTAAAATACACATGCACACTCTTACACATACACATACACACACTCATACACTTACAGATACACACACTTCCATTTGAGTTCATTACCAGTCACCAGAAATGCAGGGTCTGATGAATGATGCCATTTTCTGTAGCTGGTTACTCCTCTTCTTGTGTCTGTTGCCTCAGTCTTAAAAATCCACATCCACTGCAACACCCTGATCTATACTTCTACTTACTTCTTCGTAGTATGAAATCAAGTTAGTTTGACATGACCTGTGCTTCATAAAACCAACTTAATTCACATCATCCTCTTTCTTTCTACTGTTTAATTTCTGAGTTACTCTCCATGTTTTGGTGTCAATTTTCCAGCTCTAGGCTGTTACTATGTTTTAAATGATGATTTTCTGGAACTAGAAAGTGTGAAGAGACAGTGTCCAAAATGATTTAGGGATATGGAAGATTTTAGTTACGAAGAAAGACTAAAAAACTTGAACATGTTTACCTTGGGCAAAAGGTTTGTTAGAGAGGATATGATAATATTACACAAATATATACAGAACCAGCATGAGAAACAGAGTTATGGGCTATTCACTTCAAACTGTTTTTTTTGCCTTTTTTTGGATCAACAAAAAAAAATGTGAGGAAGGCTGAACACAAGGATGGACACGTGTCTCTTTTCAGCCTATGTACCTATGTAACTATATGTGCAATGGATTAAAACATAACTTTTATTTACATTTCATTAAACACAATCGCAATGCAATTCATCTAACCTATTAACTGTAATATCTACTCCTTCCTTATTCACATCTAAGGGTAGAAAATATATTCCCGTGATACAGAGGACCATAAATTAGCTGCAATTCTCCCTACCTACAGGCTCAGGATAGAATCTTGTCTGCATTCTACCGCTGAGGGGCTGATCCTCTACACATAGCTCTCTAGGTGGTCAATAAAAAAAAATCAAATCTCTGGATGGAAAAGTAGCTTCAAATTTAAATGATCAGCTAACTCTAGAAACTGAGAAAATAATAGAGGACCCAAAAAAATAGAAAATGGCTGACCAATGTTGTAATATTGTTACAAAGTCACGTAAACTGATATACTTCTATAATCCTTTAGTTTGTTACAATGTAATAAGTGAAAGTAAAAAGTTTGAGAAAGAAAGTGCAGGAAGGGGGATAATCCACTAGCTCTTCACAAATACGATTATTACAAAAGATGAACATGTCTCAAATTACATATATGAGATAGGGAAATCCCCAATTAGTGACATGAATTCCCTTGATAAAATGATAAAAGTAAAGGGAAATTATGAATAAAGCTACATTAGCAGAAAGTTTCTCGCATACTTATATAGTGAACTACACATATACACCCATAAATCTCCCCACCCCTCATAAAGCCTCAAGAAGTAATTATAGATAGCTTAAATGTTTAGGCTGAATTTATTATCACATCACACTACTCTGAACTGACATTTAATTAATGTAGTAAAAGCCCCAATGCACCTTTCACAATAAAATCTCATCAGGGGCATTTGTCCAAAAGTTTACTGCATATTGAAGGTGCAATATTTCATTTCACAGTCAGCACTTGAAAGTAGACTAATGGGAACACAAACAGAGTTAAAGCAACTAAAGAGCAATCTTTTTTTTTTTTTTATTTTTTTTTTACCATTTTTACAATCTTTATTTTCAAGTACATAATGTACAGATGAAATGAGCAAAACACATACAATTGGAATTAGCAGGGTAACATATAATGCTGCACCACAAGCTTGTATCCCAATATAACCCCTATTTAAAATGGAGATAAACTATCCCATTCCCACTAGCTAACTTTAATCTGTGTCACCACTTTCAAGAAGCTGACCACATGGGGCAGCCCTGAGCAATGAAGTACCACCAATCTGCTCTGCTTTTTCATCCTGAAGACATTAGTGTATGGAGACCTAAGTGGTAGAGATAAATAGCATGTTATGCAGATGTTATTCATCTCTACCACTTAGGTCTCCACATACCTAAAACAATTTCTACAACATCAATAACATGTACAAATATAACGACAAAAAAATATACCATATCTTGCGTTTTGACTGACATTGACAGTGCCCTTGGAGGAAGAAAAATTGCAAAGAGAAACATCTCATCTCCTTTATATCTTACTGTTTTCTCTGCTTGCACAGATCAGTGAAGTTCCAGTGTATAAACCCTTTCATGACTTATAGAAAAGTGTTTAGTTTACACATTGGACTTGCTCATTGGAACATTAGAGCAAAAAAAAAAAGAAATGAAAAGAAAAGAAAAGAAAGAAAGAAAGTGACCTGCACCTTCTTTGGGAACAGATGATCTGTCCATATTAGCTGAGAGTTGTGTTTCTTAAATTAGTGGAGAGCGATGGGGAAACTGCTAATTGAGAGTTGGGAACACTGGCTGCTCACTGTTTACTAGACACGCTCCTACTTGCGGTACTAATGCTAAGTAATCTTTACTTAGTATTAGTAAATGTGGCTGAAAGACCAATTTAGATCTTTTGGTAGATAGCTCCCTAATACCGTGTGAATTAGGGAATTATCTACTAAGCGGCTGCTTATTTTATGTTATTTTTAAGTGATTTCCCTATCCACATTTGTTTGCAGGGCACTTGTCCTACTCTTACCCCCATTTTACTTCCTTTTGCAGCCCTCTAGCCCTTTCCATGCGTTTTTTAGAGCCAGTTTTGTGGCCAAAAGTTCGGGTCCGCATTGACTTCAATGGGATTCGGGTTAGAACCCGGACTTTTTTTCAAAGTTCAGCCGAACCCGCCGGACCCGAAAATCCAGGTGTGATGATGTGATTTATCTTTGAACTTTTTCTGAGCAGTGTTAGGTGTGTGTACTCAGTACTGGCATTACAAGTAGAAGGTGTTGAATTGTCGTTGAGACAGAAATTTGCGTGGCCGAGGACAAACTGGTGTTTTTAAGTACTGCATAATAATGCTGTGTCTAGTTGGCCCCAGTCAATACGACTTAACCACACAGAACCAACTCACGCCAACCACAACGGCGAAACACCGCATACTCCACATAACAAGACTCATACACCAACAAGCCATAGACCAGGTCAATAGGAACATGACAAGACTATGCTATTATCTACAAGGCAATAAGGCAGGCAAGCTACTAGCGCACCGCCTCAAAACTAAACAAGCAACCCAAAAAATATCCCACCTAATAGACAGCCGGGGAACAAAGGCCTCGACCCCAAAAGACATCAGTGACGTCTTTGCAAAGTATTACTTAGGCCTCTACAACTTAGGAGAGGACAAAACCACCAAGCAGCCCACAGACAGGAGCATAGAGGACTACCTAGATGGAGTCCGCTTACCCAAACTAACATTACTACAGCAGGAAGCACTGATCAAACCAATAGAGATCAGAGAACTGATAGCTACGATCAATTCACTACCGAGGGGGAAATCCCCAGGCCCAGATCGGCTGAGCTACACATATTCTAAAAAATTCAAAGAGACCCTTGCACTGCACCTGATTAAGACTTTCAATGAAGCGATCACCACCAAAACCCTGCCTAAAGAGATCCTACTAGCCCATATTATCACGCTCCCAAAACCAAACAAACCCGCAACGTGCCCACAAAATTTCTGCCCCATATCGCTCCTCAACACAGACGCGGAATTGCTTGCCAAGCTATATGCTACGCGACTGGGGTCCTTACTGCCCCACATTGTGCACAGTGACCAAGTGGGATTCGTCAGGGGGAGGCAGAGATCAGATAACACCAGGAAGGTCATAAACCTCATACACAAACTTCACACATGGGCAGAGGGGGGAATTTTGGTCTCCCTCGACGCGGAGAAGGCCTTTGACCGTTTACACTGGGAGTTCCTCAGAGCGGTAATGTCAAGGTTTGGGATCCCAGGTGAGGTGGTGGCAGTGATAGAGGCCCTATATAGCTCACCATAGGCACAAGTGCTAAACTCAGGATTCCTGTCGGACACCTTCCAGCTCACAAACGGCACAAGACAGGGATGCCCCCTTTCCACCCTCCTATATGTGCTAGCGTTAGAACCCCTGGTGATCAAAATCAGAGAGAACACATCCATTCATGGGGTACAGGTGGGTGGGAAGGAATACAAGGCTAATCTATTCGCGGACAACATTCTGCTAACACTTACGCAACCCCAGATGTCACTGCCGAACCTCCTGAGCGAAATCCGCTCCTACGGAGATCAGTCATATTAAAAACTAAATGTGGCAAAAACACAGGCGATGGGGGTGAAAGTGCCCACCCAGACGATAGCCCGACTGAAAGCTACATTCCCCCTGGATTGGAGAGATGACTATCTCACCTTCCTGGGCTTGCGGATAACAAACACCATAGCACGCCTCCATGAACATAATTATGGCAGACTGATGAGGGAGATATCCAACACCCTGCAATCGTGGGAGGACAAGTTCTTATCGTGGTTGGGCAGGATAGCGGCAGTAAAGATTGTTGTATTAACTAAATTCCATTACCTAGTGCGTACACTACAAATCCACTTGTCAAAAGCATTTTTACAGAAACTATAGCAGAACCTAAATAGATTTATCTGGGCGAACCGTAAAACACGAGTGGCAAAAAGGATATTAAGCAGACCACTAAGGGGGAGGCCTGGGACTGCCTGAAGTGAGCTTATACTATAAAGCGACTCTTATCCACAGCCATCCTATCCCAAAAAGAAAATGCTAGACCACAATGGATAGATATAGAATCATTGTGGGCGTGCCCACAGGGCCTTCACCACCTGTTTTGGATACCCCATAACTTACGCCCCAAAAATCTGACATGCCCGACACCACGACCTTACTACTGAGAATGTGGGATGCGGCCAGACCGCATATGGGCTACACTAAGCAATGGTCACTGGCAACCCCAATAGTTAGCCTCGACATAGTTAACACATCGTTCAACTACCGGCTGTGGGTACAGGGCGGATGCACTCTGATAAGACATCTATGCCGAGAGGGAACATTGAGGCAATTCCCAGACCTGCGGAGACAATACAATCTGCCATCGCACACTTTATTCTCATATCTTCAGATTAAATCACTCCTAGAGAAGGACACAGAGAGAGCCACACCCAAGACGATAGGAAAAATAGAACACATATGCGAAACCAGGATCATACCGAAAAAAAAAACGATCTCAGACATACACACACTGCTCAATGACTCAATCAATAATGGGACAGATCAGTTCAGAGAGGCATGGCAGGCAGATAGCATACATAGCACACAATGGTAGATTGAGATGTGCATCCCACCTAGAGCTGATGAGAAAGATCCAGTACAGGTAGGCTCGCGATCATTTACCCCAAGACCCCAAAGCAACGCTGGAGATGCGGAACAGGAGAAGGAACGATGTACCACATCTGGTGGACATTCCCAACCATTGCATAGTACTGGGAGGAGGTGGAAAAGATAATCACAAAGGACTTATGCCATGTCACTCGAGCAATTTACCAAACTGCAGGCATTCTTACTACTCCACATTCTGATCACCGCTAACCTGCTAATAGCGAAGGCTGGGGACAGCCCCTGCAAGGGTAACATTAATAGAACAAGTCACCACGTACATAGACTACAAGACGAGCATATACACACAACTCAAAACAACGCAACATAGAACCACAGCCAAAAAATGGTGGGAATCATTTATTACTGGGGAGGCAAGGGAAGAGCAGGAGGGAGATGAGATATCTCGGAACACATAGAACAATGGACGCACGGAACTCAGAGGGGAGGAGGTACCCACACACACGCAAACTTTCAAAACACGTAAATAAGTGCCCCCTGGAGAGGAGAGGGAAGAGCGAACACCCACGCTGTATATAGTTGAGCCAATAGGGCTATGACTGAAACCGCCAAGCTCCACACACACCAGCCATCTTGCCATGAATACACGGCTTGGGAGCCAGAGATACAAACCACTACTAATTAAAGCATCGGACGACTAGGGCGACATACTTAATGGTTTTAACAAGTTTACCCTACCCTTAACCCTTACCCTTTTTCCTTTATGTACCCTATACCCCACAACCCATAATCAGACTGACAGGAAAAGAGTGAATGGCAGCACACCACCCAAAAGGTACAAGCTGAGGCCCGTAAAGCATATGCTCATATCAAAACATGGTCAAGCAAACAAGGTAACAATAACCGTTATAAATAAAGCAATTACGAGGTAAGGCACACAATCAGGGCCGGATTAAGAGCCCAGTGGGCCTGGTGCTGATAATTATGATGGGCCTAATTACAAAATCTTATTGACCAAAAACACTAAAACAGTCCTACCTCCTAAGCGTCATGTATCTGATGGAGATGATTCTGTAGGGAAACTCATAGGATGCAACTATGAGAAAACACATACCCTTTGCTAATCTCATGCTTTCATCTTTCAAGTAAACCCATGCCCCCTAACAGCAGTGTCCAGTAAAGCAGGAAGTCTATGGATGCGGTAAAAGGGTGGGATACTGACACAAATCTCATAACCAGAACGGCCGAAAGGGCGAACATACACAAAAAGGGGGAATGTCTGTGTCCCTATGTCTCCTAGTCCCTTAGTGTTTGTGTCCTCATGTCTCCCAGTGTCCCCATGTCACTAGGGGACATTGGGAGACATTGGGACATTGAGAGACATTGGGACACTGGGAGACATGGGGAAACAGATACTAGGGAACACTGGGAGACCTAGGAAATCTGAGACTCTCGGGGACACTGGGTGACAGACAAGAGGGGGCACGGGGAGACATGGGGCACTGAGACACTGTGATATATAGGGGACACTGGAGACTTGATAAAAACCTGGGTACAGGTCAAAATGTTGCGGTGTCCAATAAACCTGCTTAAAGCTATCACAGTGAGTGCCTGAGATCTTTTTCTTTTATACTAGGGGACACTGAGACACTACGGGAACAGAGACACTACGGGCACAGAGACACTACAGGCACAGAGACACTACAGGCACAGAGACACTACGGGCACTGAGAGACATGGGGCACTGAGAGACATGGGGCACTGAGAGACATGGGGCACTGAGACACTGATACATAGGGGACACTGATACATAGGGGACATTGGAGACTTGATAAAGACCTGGGTACAAGTCGAAACGTTGCGGTGTCCAATAAACCTGCCTAAATCTATCACAGTGAGTGCCTGAGATTTTTTCTTTTATACTAGGGGACACTGAGACACTAGGAGACATGGGGACACAGAGACATTGGGAGACTAGGGGACTTTGGGAGTCTAGGGAACACTGAGACACTAGGGACACTGGCACACTACAGACACTGAGAGACACCAGGGACACATGGGGATACTGAGATACTAGGGACACTGGCTGGGAGACATGGGAACACTGCCATGTCTCCTATGTCTCAAAGTCACCCAGTGTCCCCATGTCTCCCTGTGTCTCCATGCCTCTCAGTGTCCCCATGTCGCCCAGTGTCCCCTAGTGTGTGTATCCCCATGTCTCCCAGTGTCCCTTGGAGTCTGTGTCCTCATGTCTCCCAGTGTCCTGATGTCACTAGGACACTAGGGGACACTTAGAGACATGGGGACACTGGGAGACATGGGGCCACTGAGACACTAGGGACAGTGGCTGGGAGACATGGGGACACAGACTAGGGGCCACTGGGAGACATGGGGCCACTGTGTCCCTAGTGTCTCAGGGTCATGGGCGTCCGAATGGGGGGGCTAAAGGGAGGTACCCCCCCGGATTTTTCAGCTTGTGCTGCTATCTTTCGTTTTAGTGTGAGAATACAGTGCAATACCAGCGCTGGTCAGTAGGTGGCGCTGTGAATGGAGAAAGGCAGGAAGCTACAGCTTATTCCTGCTGCCTCTCTCTCATGACTGAAACCGCAGGGGAGCAGCACAGAGGCAGCCTACAGAGCAGGTAAGTGAGGGATGGGGGGGTAAAGTAGAAGGAGCAGGAGGGGTCAGCAAGGAGCAGGAGGGGTCAGCAAGGAGTAGAAAGGGTCTGCAAGAGGCAGGAGGGGTCAGCAAGGAATAGGAAGGGGCAGCAGGAAGGGGTATGGACGGTCTGCAAGGAGCAGGAGGGGTCACCAAGGAGTAGGAAGGGTCTGCAAGGAGCAAGAGGGGTCAGCAAGGAGTAGGAAGAGGCAGCAAGGAGTAGGAAGAGGCAGCAAGGAGTAGGAAGAGGGAGCAAGAAGGGTCTGCAAGGAGCAGGAAGGGTCTGCAAGGAGCAGGAAGGGTCTGCAAGGAGCAGGAAGGGGCAGCATGGAGTAGGAAGGGGCAGCATGGAGTAGGAAGAGGCAGCAAGGAGCAGGAGGGGTCAGCAAGGAGTAGAAAGGGTCTGCAAGGGGCAGGAGGGGTCAGCAAGGAGTAGTAAGGGTCTGCTAGGAGTAGGAAGGGGCAGCAAGGAGAAAGAAGGGGCATAAAGGAGTAGGAAGGGTCTGTAAAAAGCAGGAAGGGTCTGCAAGGAGCAGGAAGGGTCTGCACTGCAAGGAGCAGGAAGGGGCAGCAAGGAGCAGGAAGGGGCAGGAAGAATCAGAAGGGAAACTTTGGACATTCTCATCTCCCCAGGTAAAAACAAACAAGATCAGTGTTAATGTGTTCACTTTTATTTACTGAGTGTCAGGAAACACAGAGGGCCGCTGGGTAGGGGTGCCGCTGATTGGCTAGATGGGTCAGCTAGCACTCTAAGCCAATCAGTAGCTCCCCATTCATAAAAACGTAAAACATTTTTATGAATCGGGAACTAGCGATTGGCTTAGAGTGTCAGCTGACCACTCTAGCCAATCAGCGGCACCCATGCCCAACGTCAATCTGCACTTCCTGACACTCTGTTTCAGAAGTCGAATACCACTGAGCGACCTGGAGATCTGGAGCTGAAGGAAGCCTTTGGGGGTAAACCATTTGAGAGCGGTTTCACCCCTTCAAAGAAAGAGCACCCAGGGGCCTCCTTGCATCACATCATTTTCATTTAGATAAAGTTGTTATGGTGACCAGAATGTTCCTGTAATTTGATGAAAGGAACACTATAGTGTCAGGAATACAAACATATATTCCTGACACCATAGTTGTGAAAACGCTATTCATCCTTGCTTTATGTGAAAAGGACTATGCTCCTTCCCTTTCATGACACTGTCAAAAAGGGGCCAAGCATGGATGTCATTACAATTATGCCCCCCCCCGAAAAATTTCTGCGGACGTCCATGCTCAGGGTCCCCATGTTCCCCAGTGTCCCAATGTCTCAGCGTCCCCATGTCTCGGAGCTGCTGTCTGGACTCTCTGTGCAGAGCTGCTCCCCCGCGGATCAGTGAGTAGAGAGAGGGAGGGAGGGAGATGCTGTAACTTCTTATCACTGCCTCTCTCCACACAAACAGCGACCCCTACGGGCCGGCGCTGGTATTGCAGAATAATCTATGTTTATACTGAGACAGACATTTGTATTGCCGGTATTACTGCAATACCGGCACCGGCTAGGCAGCCTCAAATACCTGAGAAATACTTCTGAGAAATACCTGGCAACCCTAAGAAATACATGAGAAATACCTGGCAACCCTAAGAGTAGTGTGTAAAAAAAAAAAAAAAAATTTAATTTTTTTTTTTTTTTTTTTTAAACCAATGGGCCTATTGCATGGGCCTGGGCCTGGAGCTGCAGCTCCATCAGCCCCTATGTTAATCCGGCCCTGCACACAATAAAGGAGAAAAAGCTAAAAATGCCATTAACCTACAAGACTACACACAACTTCAGGAGAAACTTTGCACTGTTTGTATAGAAATAAGTGTTAGACTTGTATGAAAATGTATAAATGCATAATTGGTACAATGCCAAAAAGCCAAAGGCACGCAAAGACAAGAAAACCTTTCCCTTTTTCCCCCTTCTCCATTCCGTTCTGTACCCCAATGAAAAACCTTAATTAAAAATTGTCAAATTAAAAAAAAAAAAGTGTAAGTGGCCAATTGAACCATAATTTATTTTGCTTCATATACAGTTAAACACTATGTTGTGCCTTTCCTAATTTCCCTAGCAATTACCCCTACTTTTTTGCTTAGTATCTATGGTTAAAGATTAGAGGAAATATTTGCGGTGCATTTACTGCCTAAGGGAAGTCTCATTGATTTTATACTTATTTTTTGCACATAATATTTTTACTTTAAAAAAAGTTTAATAAGTTGTGAATGTCACCACAGATATTGATATGATTAAGTGGAAGCCTAATTGGTACATGTTCAAAGGCATAAGATTTTGGCTGCTAAATCTGAGACCATGTTTTCATCCAAGCTCATTTAATTTTTTAATTTTTTTTTTTAAATAATCTTTACTGGGGAATTTATGTGATATTTTGAATACAAGTCAAGGGAAGTGGTTAATGGTAAGTGCTAAATGGTGTTATAATGACACCTGGTGGATGATTACAAAACTTAGTAAACCTCACTGTTTGATTTTATCATTCAAATTGCTAATTTATATATAAAAGTTATTTTGATAGATTTCCACCATTGGGCCTTAACTGTAACATGCTGATAAGTTCCAGAATGGAAGAACTGCACAGTCCATGGTTGGTGATTGCAGGGTTAATGTGTAAGGGAGTGCACAGTAATGTTCCTTAAAACCTTTAAAATTATACTTGTTTCTGCTTATTTGCATATTAAGCATGTTTTTATGGAAGAGTTTTGGAATTATGACTTTTAATCCATTGACCATTGTTTTGATTTTATCTATTTAAATAAAACCACTTTTCTACTTTTCTACGGCATGACTGCCACAATTGCTAAGAAGAATTTGGAGTGGATTTTGATCTCTAAGATATTGCTAGATATGAGGGGAGGTACCCTGGATGCATTTATACATCTACTAAATCAAGAGCTCTGCTGTGTATATCAACTGTATTACACTGTTATTTTTGATTTAGTTATAGATTCAGCTGTTCCCTAGAGATATGGTGGGTTGTATTGACATATAGGAAGGAGATATACTGGGAAAGTTTTTGGGGAAGCTGTCATTTATTCCCACACAAGCTAAGTATTTAATTACAACTGGTGGTGGAAATGTTATACTTTTCTTTGTGCGTAGAAGATTGCCAGGGTATGCAGTCATACCCCACCATTAACCATACATGACTTTAACTATTGCAAATGAAATGTTTATTGCCAAAAAAAAAAATAATTTGCAATGACTGTCCAGAGACAGCATAGCCTAACTAAAAAAAAAAAAAACAGAAAACGAGCAGCACTGTATGTGAAGGTCAGTGGGAGAAATACAGCCTCCCACATACAATCTACAACCTCAACTCACCCTGTCACATCAATCCCCAATGCACAGTCACATTGTCACTCACCCCTCACACACAGTCACCCTGTAAGACTTATCCCCTATACTCATCTCTGACTCAGTCACCCTTTCACACTCACCTCCCACACTCACCCCCATACACAGTAACCCTGTCACACTCATCCTGTTAAAGTCACACAGTCATCCTCATACTCAGGCAGTTACCCCTCATACTCAGTCACCCCTCATCCATCAAGCAGCCCCCTGTTCACACAGCACAATGCAAGTAGCTCACCTATACTTAAACGCTTTTAGATAAAGAGATACAAATGCTCGCAGACACAAACATAAACAGATACAGTTGTGCTCAAAAGTTTGCATACCCTTGGAGAATTGGTAATATATTTACAATTTTTAAAGAAAACATGAGTGAGCATGTAAAACACATTTCTTTTATTTCTTATGGTATTCATATTCAACTGCAGGTTATAACAGAATGGCACAATCATAAAACAATACATGGCAACAAAATGTCTGCATACCCTTAGTTTTTAATACTGTGTATTTCCCCCTATAGCATCAATGACAGCATGCAGTCTTTTATAATAGTTGTCTATGAGGCCCCTAATTCTTGCAGGTGCTATAGCTGCCCATTAGTTTTGGCAAATTGCCTCCAGGTCATGCAAAGGTTTTGGTCGTCTTGCATGAACTGCATGTTTAAGATCTCCCCAGAGTGGCTCGATGATATTAAGGTCAGGAGACTGTGAGGGCCACTCCAGAACCTTAACCTTTTTCTGCTGTAACCATGGAGGGTCAACTTAACCTTGTGCCTAGTGTCATGCTGGAAAGTCCAAGAGCGTCCCATGCGCAGCATTCGTGCAGAAGAATTCAAATTGTCTGCCAGTATTTTTTTCTGACAATATGCTGCATTCATCTTGCCATTGATTTTGACAAGACTCCTTGTGCCTTTAGAGCTCACACCTCCCCAAAACATCAGTGAGCCACCACCATGCTTAACAGTGGGGATGGTATTCTTTCCACTATAGGCCTCTCCAAACATAGCGCTTATGGTTGTGACCATAAAGCTCTATTTTGGTTTCGTCACTCTAAATTACAGTTTGTAGGAAGCTGTGAGGCATGTCAAGGTGTTGGCGGGCATATTGTAACCGGGCTTTTTTGTGGCATTGGTGCAGTAAAGTCTTCTTTCTGGCAACTCGTCCATGCAGCTCATTTTTGTTCAAGTGTCGTTGCATTGTGCTCCTTGAAACAACCACACTATCTTTTTACAGAGCAGCCTGTATTTCTCCTGAGGTTACCTGTGGGTTTTTCTTTGTATCCTGAACAATTCTTTTGGGAGTTTTGGCTTAAATCTTTCTTGGTCTACCTAACCTTGGCTTGGTATCAATAGATCCCCAAATTTTCCACTTCTTAATAAGTGATTAAACGGTACTAACTGGCCTTTTTAAGGCTTTGGATAGCTTTTTATATCCTTTTTTATCTTTAAAAAGTTTCATTACTTTGTTACGCAGGTCTTTTGGCAGTTATTTTCTGCTCCCCATGGCTCAGTATCTAGCCTGCTCAGTGCATCCATGTGAGAGCTAACAAACTGATTGACTATTTATATACAGACACTTACTGCAATTTAAAAAGCGATAGGTGTGGGAAATTAACCTTTCATTGCCATTTTAACCTGTGTCACCATGTGTACCTGTAACAATGCCAAACATTCAAAGGTATGTAGACTTTTGATCAGGACCATTTGAGTTATTTCTGTTATTATGACTTTAAAAATATCCAAACAAATTTGTGATAATAAATGGCTTCATATGATCACGATCTTTCAATAAAATACATTTTTTTTGCATGATAAGTCATATTTCCAAAACCAATGACAAAATTTGTAAATTTCTGCCTGGGTATGCAAAATTTTGATCACAACTGTACATGTTCCAGACACCGTAACCGATACACAAATACACAGATATACACTCAAAGATGCACAAGGATACTCTCTGCCAGACAAATACTCTCAGGCACATATAAAGTTACAGAATGCCAGACATGCATACACAGGTACCAATTCACACTGCCAGGCACACACTGTTATTATGTGTTTGTATTTTTTATGGTGTGTGTGTTATTGTGTGTACTTCACTGTGTTTGTGTGTGTGTGTGTGTGTGTGTTTCATAGTACGTATATGTGTGCATCTATTAGAGTATATATGCATGCGTGCATCACTGTGTTTGTTTGTGTGTGTGTGTTAAAAGTGGCAACTTGCCTGCAGTCTGAGGATGATATGGTGTGAT